>NC_086283.1:76375233-76430301 GCF_021018805.1 Prinia subflava
TCTTTCTGTCTTTCCACCTTTTTCTGCTTTTCAGCTACAGCACAATAGGAAATCCTTGGTTTTTATTTTTTTTTCTGCTTCAAAGAGCCCCACAACAATCTGATCGAATCTTTCAATGGTCCTATGTCTTCAAAAACCCCCAACTCTAATATAATTTACACAAGTCCTATAGCACCCAAATACTCCTGACAATTCAATGAACTTCTGCATTTTGCTGGAATCCTTATGAACCATATTGGGTAAAGTGGAGCTGTTAATGAAACTGGAACTGTATAATTACAACACACTCATCCTTGAAGATGTAGGCAGCTGTGGGGAAGAGTTGTCTGTTTGTGTCATTGAAATATCATTACAAATTACCTCTGAGTTAACTACATTTAGACAGAAGTGCAGGGGAAAAAAATCTTCCTTGATAATGACAAGACAAAAATATCCATAAAAAGGAAATAAAGCTGATATACTTATTTTTTCCGTGATATGCATTTTTTACATGGCTTAGGGGCTTTGCTTCCTGAGAGTTTACGTTGTTGTCAACTGTCAGGGCTGTTCCATGCATGATTTATGTATGCATAATAAAGACATCATGGTTGAGGGACTGATCTGTGATTTCCAACAGCTTTGAAACTAACAGCAATAAAATATACTGCACATGAATAATATAGGCTTTAGTTAAAAAAGATCAAATTTTGAAAAATGGGAAGCATATTTATTTTCAGTTGCTTTGTCTACTCTGTTATTTTTTTATTTTTCCCCCAGGTGGAATTGAACGACAGCTTTTCGGGGAGACAGGCCTAAGATTTCCAGTCTCTGGAATCTTTTGAGGAATCATTTTTAAATCATCTCAGTTCAGATTCAGGACAGGCTGTGAAGGTGTGGGAGCTGGAATTTAAATCAGCTCCTCCTAAGGTGTGGCGGGACTTTGCACGCCATTTTTGCAGCCAGGCCAGTGTGTGCTAGCCGTGACACGGGCCATGGGCAGAGATGGCTGTAGGCACGCTCAGGCCAGGCAGGGGTGAGCAGAGCCCTGGTAGCTCTCAGGCCACTGTGGGTGAGTGGTGCTGAGGCACATCTCACACCGCTCACCAGCCCGCGTGCGTTCCTGCGTTGCTCTTGCAGCAGGGCTCGGTCATGAAGGTGGTTATCCACGTGCTGTTGTTGGTTGTTTGCAGTACAGGACAAACACACTGGGCAGAGAACACAGCTCTACTCAGATCACTCTAACTGATGACTGGATGAAAGGAACCTTTTCATTTTCTGTGATAAAATCAAGATGCAGGAATTCAGTAATTAGGATGGAATTCCACAGGAAACTTTTGCTAACCAGTTTCTAGCTCCCGCACTTCTGTCCATCCCCATGAAATTATCCATTTTATAATGATAGAACTTCATCAGGTATCTAGGGAAATTTTACTGGTGCTGCATTGCAGTCACATTTCAAAATTTGCCTCTGTTCAGGTTAATGAATTGAAACGGAGGATTAGATAGTGCTTAATGACAACAAGAACATGACAAAGGTGCAAAACCCTTCAGGAGTTGTCTCCAAATGTACATTAAAGTTCTCATTTGGCTCTGCAAGTAATGAAGGCAGACAGAGGCTCTTCATAGCCTCAGAACCTATTTTAATTACCCCCTCCCTGGGAAATTATTAACAGGGGAGGAGAGAACTGCCTGAGAGCGTGAATGCTAATGGGTTCCCCCGAGAGTACGAGTCCAGAACATCAAGGAACATATGATGGGCTAACAGCCTCTCCAACAAGTTGCTGCTGGCTTGGAGGTGGGATGCTGCACTTGAGATGTCGGTGATATTCCTGAATGACTTGAGGACTAAACCATGTCTTTATAAAAACAAAGCTGTTCTTGTACTAAAATATTCAAGGGGAAGGGAAATTGTGTTGCTAAAGCTTGGGCTTTTGACACAGTCAAATGCTGTCAGAGCAAATAAGGGAAGGAAGGTGGAAAGAGGGTCTGAAGGATGTGAGAGCTGTGTCTTCACCATTGGTTAGGATGTTGCTTTTTAATAACAGCTGTACAAGTGATCTGTTAAGAGAAAGGAGGCTTCATGGCCAACCAGAGAAGAGAAACTGTTTCATACTTGGGCCATGTCAAAGGCATGACAAGGCTTGTAAAGAAAAAGAAAAGCCCGACACTTGTGGGACTAAATGTGAATCCATACCACAAAAAAGTCAGGTCTTGAGGTGTTACCTCAGGTCTAGCACATCAGGTATTAGATCATTAACTAAGGTTATTATTCAAAATCATCCACCCTCCTGATAGGTGGTCCAAGTGTCAGACAAAATTCACCTTTGAACAAACTGTGATGAGCAGGCACTAAAATAATGTCTTTATTGTTTTATTTGTCTTAGAAACCTCTTAAAGCCAGTTCTTCTGTGCTAGGAGGGAATTTAACACATAAATGCCAGGGCAGAGGGTGGAGTCAGAAGTAATTCTTTCACTTTCTCAGGTATTTTCCCCTGAGGTCCTCCTCCCATCAGAAAACAGTCTGAGAAAAAGTCTGCATGGAGATGGCATTGGAATATAAAATCATTATTTCTTTGCTAGCCAGTTTGATCTGAAAGTAACTAAAATGGTATTTACATTTATTGCTTTTACCACATTTTGTGCATTGTGTTCACAAGGCTCTTCTTTTCCACCTTTCCCAAATCACAAGTTAGAGTGAGAGCTGACTGGTGTTCATCCCAGCTAAACGCAACCCTTGAGCCACCTGGTGAGGCTGCTCCCATTATTGCCATTCAGGCTGTTTCCCACTGGTGGACCTTCTGGAGAAACCCATGGAGCTAGGATAAAACTCAAGGCAGTATTTGGGAACTGGTTGCTCCCTGGCCACTACACAGGATCATTGGGTTATTCACAGGTACATAGAAACAGGGAGTGATGTGATGACAGGTGGGCACATGAACTACCCCAGATTGGTGTCCAGGTATGCTTATCACCATATGGGCCACATCTTTTTCTCCTCTGCATTTCACACACTGAGGGTGGTTTGGGTTCTCCCTCATAATCAAACTGATGGGGATCTCTGTAGGACAGTTATTTCTAGGGAGAGATTTGAGAGAATGCTTTGATAGGCTACCTGGAGGAGGACTGATAAGGTCAAATGACCTTTATGAACAAGTAAAACCTGGTGCATTATTTTCTAGAAGCTGTCTATGTATGGGCTCTTTGGATGTTGGTATAGAGAGAAATCAAACTACCTTTGGAATCAACATTGGCTACTTAGTGCCCTGGGGTTATGAATTTGCACTGATCACCAAATTTCCTGGGCTGCTGGGCTTTATGTTCACAAAGCTGAGGTACTGGCATGGTGGAAACATGACTCTAGCTGTGGACAGGGTAAAAAACTTGAGGGTTCCTTCCAGCTCTGGATACTGTGTGAGCCTGTGAAGTGCTGGAATCTGGCAGTGTGTGGATGTCTGTGTGCACACAGAGGGGTGGCAGTGCTGGGGGCTCGTGCTCTGAGCTGCATCATGTTGTCATCGTCCCCCCCACAAGTCACACAGCCTCAATTTAGTCAATTCTGCCTCCCCTGTGCTGCTGCTATCCATAACAAAGGCACAATGCTGCTGCCTTCTCCCCCTCTGCCTTCTGCAGCTGTCAGCACCTCATGCCAAGGGTTCAACACTAGGACTGTTTTGAGCTAAAATGTCCTGCTCAGATGATCATGCTTATATCAACTGAAAGGCTTTCAAAGCATTCCAGCTTAGCCAAAATATGTGGTACACATCACGAGTCAAATCATCCCCTTTATAGTCATCTACGAAGAGTTGTTTTTTTTCAAACCAAGCTTTTCCATTATAATTTTCTTCCATTCTTGTTTCAGCTCACTAAACATTAACCACCACGACCTACTGCATAAACCCAAACCATATTAAACAGCTTAGGTTTATAGCCAAATCCTAACACCCTATTTGGGGAATGGCTACAGTGCTTGGCTGTTTCTATAGTTCTATGGTTTGGGGATTTTTTTGGACAAAGTCAAATCTTTACTTGACTGAAACATTTTGAACATGTTTAACCACACTGCTAAAGCAAAACACAGAGACGGAACCAATCCATTTGTTTAAGAACAGTTCAAATATTAAAACAAACCTAAACCCCAAACCTATCTGCAATACAGGTCCAAAACATGTAAAAGGAACTGGTGAGTTTTTATGAACTGGTGTATTTATGTCAAAAGATAGGAAATGGCCTCCACCTTTCAATTTACTTGTGGCTCAACATAATCATATGCTTTCCCATGGATAAGAACACACTGCTCCTAACCAAGCTGCCAGCAAGCTGAGGTAGAAAAGAATATTTCTGAATATCATGGTTTTCGTTTTCAAAGGAAAAGGCAATGGAAGGTGATGAGGGAGAAAAGCTTCATAGGGTGACATAAACAAAAGGATAAACAGCAGGTCTGAAAATTCAGACAAATCATCATCAACCAGGGACATTCTGAGCAGTGTCTCCACAGAACCATACCAGTGCTTGGGGCTATGGGATGTTTTCATTACTAATCCAGGATTAGATTAAAACTCACTACTGATAGAATTTGCAGCTGAGGAAGATTGGTGGCAGTATAAATAACTGCAAGGTCCATGTAAGGGAGATCACTGATGAGGTTCAGCTTATTTGGGCAAAACATGTTTTAATGGAGCCAAAGGCAATGCAGTCCATGCAGGAATGCAGAATGCATATTCTGTTACTACCAAACAGTTGTGAAATTTCATACGTGGGAAAGGGGCAACCTTCCTGCAGGCAAGGAATCTGAGGGATGCCTGTATGGGACAGGTCATGGTGGGTAAGTAACTCAGCCTGAGCTCCATGTCTTGCTGAGACTCTCAGCATTCCTAATTTTTCCAGGGCATGTAGAGATCTCTGAATAGAGAGGGGTGATTGATGTGATGGCAGGAGGAATGTCCCAGCAAGGGTGGCTGACCTTGGTCTGAGGGGTACCTTCCAGCCCCGCATCAGGAGTACTGCTCTGTTGTGTAAAGCCTGTTGTGTCCTGGACAAAAACTGGGAAATGAGAATTAGGAAGCTCAAGGCAAAGTAATCATGCCTTCACATAGTACACTGTGGAAGTATTTTAATTAAAATCTTGACTAAATGATACAGTCAGTGAGCTAGGAACATGCTATAAATATGATGTATTGAATTCCTAAATGGGTGAGTATTAATGATATTTCTTAGAAGAAGCAAATGATGCAGTGTACAAAGAATTAAAGTCACTGTTGTAGGTGATGCTAAGGAGCTGGGCCTGTATGGAGCTGTGATATATCTGGGATACAGAGACCAAATTGTCAGCAAAGATCTTGGAGCTGACAGGAACCTCTCTCTGACTACAAGTTTAAGGCAGGAGGACTCCACTAAGAGCTGAACATTATTCTATATCTAGATAAATCAAGGAAGTCTACCTACCTCATTGGTTATCCCACTCTGTATGCTTATACATGACCCTGATTAATTCCATGTTTTGTACACATCCAACTTCTGAGTTTTGTCCACCTCTTTTTCTCTTACTGGCTTTAGTCAGCTAAACTTACCTGAAGGCACAGCCCCCACTAATACAGAAGAAAAATATTCCTACTCCTATGGCTATTAGACTGAAGAGCCAAGATGTATCTACAGATCTATAATATTTATATGTTCTAAGTGCTCTATGAACACTGTAAATGCTGTTCTTCAGGGCTTTTAGTGTTAAAAGTTGTAGTTCTTTCTTATGTGCATATCCCCCCTTCAATAGAATTTTATTGCAGCCCTACACCTGTGTGCAAATTCAGTGTGAGTCAAATGGTAATTCCACATGCATCTCAGTTTGCTTGCCATTAAAAATGTAAAAAAAGTGTAATTGAAAAAAAAAGAGAAATCTCAGAAAAGCACCACACAAGGGCAGAAGAATAAAATCCCAAGAATGAGACATCTTTCAGACTCAAATGGACAAGGAGAAGATGGAGTGGTAATTTGACTACTGGAGAAATATTTGTGTGGAGAGAAGAACCCATTTAAAAGAGGGTTCTTTCGTCAGACAGAGAAGGACCAGTGTGATTAAGGAAGATTACAAGCCAGAACTAACTGCTAGGGAGAGCAGCATGCTCTCTATTTCATCCTTCCTTTAAATCAAGACTGAATCTCTTTCTCTGGAAGAGAATTTTCACAGGACATCAATTACTGGAATCAATTTCAGGAACAGTTGAGTGAAACATAATAACCTGTGACACAGATGTTCTAAGCAAGATGATCCTTTGGCCCTAAAGTCTCCACATCTTAGGGATGAGGAAGAGCAGAGCCCTATATAGCAATGGGAACAGA
This sequence comes from Prinia subflava, assembly GCF_021018805.1. NCBI lineage: Eukaryota > Metazoa > Chordata > Aves > Passeriformes > Cisticolidae > Prinia > Prinia subflava. The sequence continues at coordinate 76,381,546 of NC_086283.1, forward strand.
AACAGAGGGTAAATACAGGGGAGGCAGAGCAATGATGTCCAAACAGTGAGGATGAGCAGTGCCTTATCATTCCCTTTTTACCCCTAGATGCCAGCTGGACGTTAAATGGTTGTTTTAGGACCACAAGGGTAGCATAAAGCCTTTGTACACAGAGTAGGTGCACATAAGCACCACTGCTTTAGCAGGCTCCTTTGATGATCTCCTCTTTCCATACCTGTAGCTCTGGAATGTGCTCTGTCCGAAGAGAAATTTCATTAAGCAAGGACAAGATTTTGTGCAGGTAAACAGGGATTCCCTTTGAGCTCAACTGGTCATGTTGTCATGTTTTTGCCAGTCAGGATATGGCATTTCAGGAGTGGAAGCTATTTTACCAAGCCTTCTCTCAGCTCATGGTTTACTGCACATATTGATGGTTTACGATGTGGATGTTTTATTGCTGAATTTTCTGCTGGGCTGTTACTCGATTTCAGTAATGAAATCCAGCCTGCTTATTTATTTATTTCTTTATTTACCTACTTACTTATTTTAAGCAGAACTAACGAGTTTCACAAGAATTGGTGTGTTATAGGGAGGTGTCTTAGCTTATTTGAAGAAGAAAATAGTGAGAGCAGGAAGCCTCAGCATGTGAATTACATTTTATAAGATAAACACAAAGTGCAGTATGTTCTTATTATGGTGGAGGACTGTACTGAGACAAAGAACTGCTGCACCAGGGAATGACCAAGTCCCACCCAATCCCTAGCAAAATATCCGGTTTGTTCCAAAGCAGGGAAATCCTTCCTTGTCTGCAGCTGACTGGGAGTATCACATATCCTTGAAATGAATGGCACAATCACTAAACAAGATGCTTCTCTTACACTTCCAAATATATCCGGAAGGCTTTTCTGATCCCAGATCTTCCTGTGGAAATTAAAGTTTATGATGTGACCTATTAAAATTGTCAGTAATCCCCTGCCAGCCTACTAGATAAATTTTTAGAAAAAGCAGAGCATTCTTGAATATTGATGAATCTTATTTTTGCTGAGTCAATTTCCTATCTGAAAGTGAGTGCTTCACTATTGCTCATGCTTATTTCTCATTGGAATAACTTTCCTATCTCCTTAAGTATGAGATGGTTAATGTTTAAGTGAACGCTGGATGTCCTGCAAAGTAAAGTCTTATCTGAAATGCTAAATTATCTTTGTTACTTGGAACCTCTCTGAATTTCACAATTTAAAAGAGAGGAAAAGAAAACAGAAGAGAAGAGGCCAGAGAAATCCAAATCTCCAGGGTTTTTAAAATTCTTTTTTTGCAAAGGACCAAGTATTCCTGCACGAGAGCAATTTTTTTGGTAAGAGAAAACATTGTTGATATTTTTCTGGGGATATTAGACATTTTTCCTTGTAAGATGAAGGTCAAACTCTGTGCAGGCTACTTCCTTCTCCACCCATCACCAGGCACTGAGCTCCCAAATACACCTCTTTTTCCAGAACTGACTCCTCAAAGCTAAAACTTGGAGACCAAACACTGCAATGGCTTAAAGCCTCCAGCTCTTCCTGGACACTTGTGTAACCCAAACCTTACATCCCTCTAGTATGATTTCCCTGTCAGCACTTTCTCATATACTAAAAAGGCTGGGAATGACAGCACCACCTCCTAAAACATGTCATATTGTCTTTCTTGACCCACACTGCATGTTCCCTGCTCACACAAGTAGGCATTTGTCCTGGTTTGCCAAAGCAGGAGCAGAAGCCTCCCCTAAGTGTCCTCCTGACATTGTGCAATGCTAGATAACTACCAGATGGTTAAAAAATATTCTTTACCAACCTTGGAGGCACTGATGTGATACGTTACCAGCTGACATCAGCTGTTGATTACCTAAACCTTGCAATTTTTATTTTCCTTAATGTGCATCAGCTGCAGAGCTCACTGTCACATAACATTTACAACTGTCTAATCTCTGTATTCTCCTTCAAATCAGTAATTTGTCTCAATAAAAATCTATGATTTAGTGAATGAATTATATCACACATTAGGATATTCGTGTTGATCTTTTAAAATGCAGTCACAGGAGCAGTTATAGGGCTACCTAAGGCATAGATGAACAAATTCACTTAGAAGTATCATTCCTGTATACATATTTGTGAGAGGTCTTTTATTTACTCAGCTAAATCAGGAAAAATAATCATACATTGTAATTTTTTCTCTTTAGAAGCTGTATAATATATGCCAAATGAAACATCTAACTTATCCATCTTTAATAGCATTCTTTGTGCCATATAACTGAACAGCAGCTGCTTTGTCAAGTGACCAAGAAATTAGACTTTGGCAAAACAGGGGTTTTCATCAGCATATGACCTTAAGATAACATTTACATTTCAGGAGATGCTGTTCCAGTCAGAACAGAACTGCAGGGCAAATTCACATCTCTGAATACTCATGGAGGCATCTGACAGAAAAGCTAATAAACACGCGAGATTAGTACAGTTTTATTTTCCATAAATCTGGGACATGGTCAGCAATGTCAAATGGATTCTCGTGCCTTTAAATGAATAAATAAACCCAAGCTTACTCTGAAGCTCAGAAGTGAGGTGGAATTCATTTAGCTCATTACCATTTAAATGATAGATGGACAGGGTAAACTCTTTTCTTTTGAGGCAGAGGTTGGACAATGAGGAGAGGAAAGCAGTGGTATTACATAAATTTGGGCTCCCAGGCTTAGATGATTGGATTCAGATGTTTCTGAGGAAATTATTTGCTCCAAAAGGGCTCTTTGGTTACTTACAGGTATAGCAATCATATTTGAAATGTTTTTACTCACAGACAGGCTCCTATATCTTCAGTCACATAGGATTTACTGGAGGGTTTATCCTTGGGTTGCTCTGTTGAGTGCAGAGAATTCAGGTGGATGTTTTCTGAGAGTTAGGCTGCCAAGACACACAGAGGAAAAAGCAACATGTTTGGAGGAGAAATAATTTTGCTTTTGCCATTTTGGCTATAATTTATTTCCAGATTTTGCAGTAGGTCATTATTTGCCTCTCCTAACTTGAAGAGAAATTTGAAGGGGAGAGAGGGAACAGGTAGGGGTTTTGTTTGCTCATTTATTCTGTGAGAAAAGGAGGTACCTGGGTAGCTGTGAATAAGAAGGCAAGCTCATCATGCTTAGTTTAGGATTAGTAAGAAAGAAACATTTCAGTGTTCTGTAAATTAACTCGGTACTCAGTCAGCCAAGTTTCATTGAAAAGATGGAATAAAATGCTAACACATTGGTTTTCATCTTATTTAAGAGATCGAAAGGGACCCTAAAACAGATGAGGCGATAGGAGATTTCATGTGTGACACTTATGCTGCAAAATCATTGGTTACTTGAATTTTTTTTTTTTTTTTTTTTTTTTTTTTTTTTTTTTTTTGGTGCTTAGGTCCTTCTTTTTGGCCCTTTCCCATCCTTTCTGCATTTCAGACCTCACCCTGGATGAAAATGAATATGGCCTGGGCTACTCAGGGAGAGCACATCCTCTCCTATTTTCCAGATTTCCCTTCAACTGGGAAAAATGCTAATAAGAAGGGGTTTTTTTCTTTTTTCTTTTTCCAACTCTTGCACCACCATAACTTAGAAAATACAGTAGATACAAGCTGATACAGCATCCCATAATCCTGGACATCCATTGACCTGTGCCTTGAAATATACAGAATCCAAGCCCATGAGGGATGCTCTGCTCACTCATAGACACATTTTGAGCCAAAAAGTGTGACAACCACTTGCACAAACTGAGCCAGTTTTGAAAGGGGAGATGTTTCTACTTGTGTAGCTCTTGCAAAGTGGCCGCTGACTGAGAGCCCCAACTATGGGACTACAGACATGGTCTCAGTCTTATTTTTACTGTTTATGATGAATCCAAAGCTTTCTCTTTGAAAAACCTTAAGAGAAGGCAGAAGGGTGGAAAGGGAAAGTAGGATAGTAAAAACAATAGGATGATCCTTAATTGCCTTATTTTGGTGAGGCAGATAGTGACAGCATGAGCAGTAAGGAATTTGGGTGAAAAAAAAAAGTTGAATGACACAACTAGTCATCCTGAATTACCAGAGGCTGCTGTGTGAGCAGATTGACAGTACTGGTGGATTTTCATCAGTGATTATGGGGAATCTGATGCACAAAGGGCACTAAAGCAGTACCACTGAGTCCTCCCAAGCAGTATTTCAGGTAGACTGAGTGTGTCAGCAGAAACCATTTTGGGAGAGTGTTGTGTTTGACACCCAGCCCAGGAGGAGGACCAGAGCAGGAAGGGCTGCAGGGCTGGTTGGTGGTATTTGTCAGGATGGTTCCGCAGAGAGAATTGCAGGGGTGGTGGAGATGGGTGAATTTTTCTCATAAATAATTTAAAAAATAAAATAATCCTGTGTAACTTTTCATTGTCCCAGGGGTGGACTGTCTGACGGAGTCATCTGCTGCAGAAGAGTGTACTGAGCCCCTGTTTCCTGAGTTCCCCTTTACAACATGAAAGGAACTCCAACAGGGTCACTTTCTCCAAAGGGCTCTAAGGGCTTTTTTCCCCTCTTTCTTGACCTGGAATAGCCTAAATTTGTTAACACAAACAGAATACAGTGCCAACTGCATTGCTTTTGGAAGGGCCTCAGTGGGTGAGGCTGGGATTTCGACTGGAAAATGAAGTTTTCTGAGAGGAGTTATTTGATGGGAAAGTTTGTAAGTGGCTTGGCTTTTTGTTGTTCTGATTTGCTGGCATTTTCTCTCTTACTTCTCCCCACAATTTAGGAGTCTACAGGATACTTTAAGACACACAAATAAAAAGAGATGAAAAAAGTGTTAATAACACAACCGAGCATTGGAGGAGATGGAGGGAAGACAAACAGAAGGGACTTTTGCTTCTACAGCACCACAGAATGAAAACATCTGTTTCCAGTTGACTCATATTCCTAAAGATGCACTAGTCCTTGATCAAACCCATCCAGCAGATCTTGCCTGAGCTGTGGGGTTTATATCAGCACTATGTATCTGGCTCTTGGGCAGCCTTCCCTGGCCAGGTAGCTAGCAGAGCTGAGGTATTTGCTTTATTTTATTTTAAGGAGCTAGGCTGCATTTGCAAACAACGAATTACATTTCTCCACTGTTGACAATTGCAATAGTTCTTGTGGATGCCTCATTGCTCTGGGCTTGGACCTCAGCCATGGTGCTATTGCTTCTGTGCCCACCTTTCAATTGTTGTCAGCCATTCATCCATCCCTCTGATTCCCTGGCAGAGCAGACTGGAGTTAGGCAGGCATGCTGCACTTTGCCGTGCTGCAAGTGTCTTTATTTTTGTTGGCTGGGGAAAAGCTGCTGGTCTCAGTTTCTTTTAAAATATTTTGTGCTAAAGAGAGGAAAGGAAGCTGAGCTGCAGAGCCTGGGGGCTCCATTCACTGCTAAGCTTAACTTCTTCAGGTCAGCTGCCAACAGCTACCAACACTGCGTCTTCCAGCATCTGGTGTTGGAGGGTGATTTGGTAAAGCCCTCCATCACATGCCTCCCTCTAAGCCCACGATTCGTCTTCCTGATTTCAGTGAGACTATTCAAATCACTCACGAGCCTCAGCTGTAAATGGAGGTGGCAAATGGAAACAAAATGAAATATAGAGGTGTTTTCCTTTTTATGTGTTGCCCACAGGAGGAATGACTTTGTTGATGCTGACAGGTCCTGCAGCCACAATATAATTCCTTAAAAATATATATCATTAAAAAAAGTCTTGTTTAGTTTCTGAGGAATGAACAAATGGGTTTTCAGGCAAAAGTTCAAAATTTACTCCCTCATATTTGCCATGGACCACACTCAGACTAGGATTACTCTAAGCAGCATGTGGAAGGTGTAATTGAATAGCATATTACAAGCTGAGGTCTGGCAATGTTTTTCAATTTAACTTGGGCAAAAAGCACTGTTTTTTCAGGCCAGCAGAGCAGTATCTCATCACCTTTCCTTGCACCTAGCACATATCCACAGGTGGATCAAATGGAGCCTACTTCCAGGAAAAAATTCAAACTTTCATCCTGGGAAGGAGCTGAAATGCCTCCACTGCTTTTCTGCCTTGCCTAGCATGTTCTCTGTGTAAACCCATACTTAAACTGTGAGCAGGGTCTTGGACTGATAATAGTTGGGAAGGCCTTCATATAAAAGTGCCGTTATAAGGTCAGTCATGAAATCCCAAACATTGCACATGGTGTGTTGGTGGCTGGATGTCATTTGGACAAATTCCCCGTTGGCTCTCAGAAACATCCTTGTTCTCTGGCATGGCAAACTGCTTCTACAGCTTAGGGTGCTTAGGAGAGGAAATGTGGCAGGGCAAGGGCAAAACAAGAAGCCAGCCCAGGGTAGTCCAGTTATCCTGAAGACAGCCCTGCACACAAGTGCTTCCTCTTGCCAGTCCAGGAGAGGTTCTCTCACATTTTCCTCAGGACAAGGTCTGTGTATGCAGTGTTGGCACAGAGATGGTGACACGGTGGAAATGCACAGTGTTGCTTAGCTCATGGTGGTGTGTTCATCTGCGTTTCACCACTGTAACCCTGGGGCTGTGACAAGTAGAAACTGCTGCAGTCCTGATGTTACAGGGTTTGCCTTCTTTTCTGTAAAAAAGATCAGCCTGTAATGTAGGATCTGGAACCTCCTCTGACATGCAAATCTCCCTTCCTGGGGAGGATGTGGGTTCTGTATCCCAGACTGCATGGCTCTTCTGCTGGGGGTCCAGGAAGCACCCCTTCGTTTTCTCATTCTGGTGAAAGTTTGTGAGCAGGGAAGGAAGAGGGGAAAGGTCTTACAAAAGACTCAAATCTGATCTGGAAGTGACTGAGACCTGTTAAGCACAGACCCATTTTTAGACCTCTGCTCTATAAATACACTTCTTGACACCAACACCTGCTCTACCAATAAAGTATCATCTGTGGGATGTCACTCACTGGCATTCAGTGTCACATAGAGAAACAGGCCAAGCATTTGCCAAGCTGAGTGTGTTCTCTACAGGGAAGAATATAGCTACAGATCATATGACTGGGATAATATTTGACAGGATTATGCCTCCATACATGTTTGCTCAGCACCTTATGCACCGAAGTTCCCCCAGTTTGGAGCCACAGGACATTACTGTAACCTAAGTATTATTTATGTTGGCAACTAAGAAATCATGGGTGACGAAAGAGAAAAAGAAGTAATGCTTGTGAATGGATTTGGGTGTTGTGTCTTTAGCATCAAACTTCTTAATATTAATACAAGACTGCACTGACCTAAACACGGTGCAGAGATTCTGTCTCAGAAGCTTTGTTTTCCATAAAGGTCTTAATTTTCTGAGGTCACACAAATTTTTATACTTTTTTGTGGCTCAGAATTGCTCTTTACTGCATGACAGCAGCAGTTCCATGAGTGATGGAAGGATTTTCCAAAAGGAGAGGAGAGAGGCAGTAGAATTGTGGTGCCCATATCTAGAAGGTCAGACAGTGGCATGGAAGGGACAGCTGCTTACCCATGTAACCCACTCACCTCTTTCCATTCCCAAGTGGAAAGAGAACTGGTTGTGCATCTTACTATTTGGGATTGCCTGGGCGAGGTTTGGCATTTCAGTCAGACTTTGGCCATTGCCTGTCTCACCTCAATTGAGATATGCCAGGGGGAGGCAGCTCTGACTCAGGGTGGGGACTCCTCCATCTGCCTGGAAATTCCCATGTGGAGATTTCGGGCTCCTGTGTTGCAGTCACTGCAGCACTGAATCTGAACCCTGCGGGAAACTGAGGGGCACAAGCCCATGGAGGAGGTGGTGTATCTGAAAACTCAGTTTCTGAAATCATCTCCTGGCCATGTCGTCACCATTTACTCCACTCAGCCACTTGCTGGACACGGAGGTATTAAGGGTACTGCTTTCCATTCCCAGCTCTCATAAAGTGCCATTGTGGTTCTTGCTGTTTTTTGAAACATCTCAGCTTAGCTACTGAGCTGTGGATACACAGCCTCCTTTCTCCTCCTTTTTCTGTCCTCCATCCCCTTACCAAGCACCTGCAGTGGCTTTCAGCAGGCATTCATTGTCTGCCTTTTGATTACTGCATATATGTTCAAATTGTTATTTCCCAGCAGATGTATCACATGAAGGTACTGAATTCCCACCCTTCCCTTCCCTTCTCTCTCCCAGAGCTCTTACTCTGGTCTCACAAAAGCACCAGTTTTATTGTAACAGAGCTCAGCATTTAAGCCTCATTCTCAGATTTGTCTGTCTTAAAACACAAGATATTATAAATATTGGCGAAGGCAACGCAGCAAGCGCAACCTCCAAATCTCTCTTGTTCAGATCAGATGTAGCCTTCCTGCTGTAATCATTCCTCTCTCCCCCTCCTTCCCCTCCCTTCTCTCTCTTTTTGGATATGTGTTTCTCTCTGACTGTGATTCTGCAGTGGCAGAAAGGGGTCAATCTATCTGTAAAAGATGGACTCAGCCAAGCTTTTCTAGCTCTTTCCTGCTGATGGCAATTATCCGGAGGTTGGCAGTGGTCCCAGAAACCTGCAGTTCCTGCAGTCCTGCTGCTGTGAGCCTGCTCCACAAAGCCAGCATCCTAAGAGGATCACTTGGTGTGATGCCCAGGAAATGACAAACAGAAAAGGTCACACGTACTCCAAAAAGATATACTGCTCGGCAAATTTAATTGACATTGTGCAGCTTTTAAAAACGTCCCTGCAGACATTGCAGCATTTAACAGATGCAAGCAAAGAACAGGAAAATAACAGGGCTTTAGAGAAAGGGCAGAAAAATTATATTCTGTCCCCCCAAAATATTTTTTTCATACCCCAGTAATATCTTTTCACATGGTCTGTTGGATCAGGATAATTTTTTGTTACCCCTGACCTGACAAGTGAAATCCGCCATCCCATCCCCCAGCCTCCCTTCCTTCCCCCCCCCGCCACTGCTGCTTTTTAAATCATTGAGCTTTCATTTCACAGAGTAACTGTCCTTTCTTTTTTTTTTCTCCTTGCATGTTAGTCTGTTAAAATACTGTACAGAGAACCAGCTCCCTGTCAAGGCTAGGGCTGTGCTGTGTGGAGGGTCACCATTCTGTCCTGTGTTATCTAGCCAGAGGAGAAAAATGCTGTCTGCATCAATGGCCTTTTTCTTTAACAAAAAGTAACAGGAGAGCTGTGGAAATTTAATAAGGTGTCTGATATCTAATTTGCACAAAAAGTGGTAGGAAAGCAGGAGTGGCCAGAGTGAATTTAGGATGAAGGCAGAAGGTTCAGACTGGTTCAGACTCAGCTCTTCTTTTATTTCATTATTTATTTAACTCTCTTTTTGCTAAGAACAAATCTAAAATCAACTGGATTTTGTGGTTTTGCTTTCAATGCTCCCCAATTAGATGGAAAAGAATGGGTAAAGAAAAAGAAGAAAATAAGTAATATGACTAGTGATGATGAAGCAGATGTGACACAGCAGATCTGCATGATCATTCCATTTACACCCATGAAATTTGAGATGAAAGGCATCACCTTCCATGCGTAGTAGTCACCTTGATTCAGATGACCAGGATAGTAAAGAAGCAAGGTTTGACTCCATGAGGAGATTTGTACCCTCACATATGAGTCCCAGCAATCGTGTCAGCTGAGTTGCTGTGGAGAGGAGTGGTTGGTGCTTCCAAATTTTCATGAGCTGCTATCCATATAAAGGCCTCAAACTGTCCACTTTCAGAGGTGCTGTAAAGCACCTGGTACATCAGTCTAAACACTTCAGGACTGTATAAAGCAAACAGAAATATCTCTGTGGGTTTTTCTCTGGTTACTACATTTAAGAAGAATTAACTACTGTATCTAAGCTGTGCGTGTATACATGGATAGCATCTGTGGAAGCCTGTCACTTATTTGCCTGGATATGGCCGGACTTGTGCAATCTTAAAAATTCAACGTAGAATTGCTGGAATTTATCCTTTCTGTAGAACAGTACAAGCAGAGATTTTACAGAGCATAACCACAGTACAGCAGCAGCTTGTAGAAAATAGGGAAGGGAAGAAGGACAACACAAATAAATTTTGCTTTGAAGTGTTGCTTTTGAACAATTAAGCATACAGCCTGAAGTTACAGAATGGCCCCTGAACAACACTTGCTCTACCAGACACAGAAGGTGGGGAAACAAGCTTTGACTTTCTTTGCAGCAGGCAAAATAACCTCATCATTGTGGTGACTGTTGGGACCAGAGCCTAAGATTTCCAGTCCACCCCTGTGCTAAAGAGCAGGTCACACTAAAATAGAGGGGACTAGATAGTGACAGATTCATTTCAAGGTGACTTTTGATGTATGTCTACTTCAAAAGAAGATCCCATTGGGAAGAAAACATGACATTTGACTTCCTTAGCATGGAGGTGGCAAAATCCACATTCTGAGGTAAAACTGAGTCTTATAGTTTAAGGAAAGGCTAAAACATAGGTGTGGGGCAGTTTTCAGGACTTCATTCTTTCTAATCCTGAATGGGATTTGTCCATCCTTCATCTACCTCAATGCCAGGGCAAGTGGTCAAAAGTTACAGTTATGAACCTCATGTCAGTTCTTACCCCAAGCCATGCAGAGTGGGAAAAACACAAACGCTTCCTTTGAAACATCCTTGGTACTAGTGCAACTCCAGAACAGTTTTCATCTCTGACAAAGTTTCTTTGGGTTCAAATCTTCTAGCTGCCAAGAAGTGTGTGAACTAATAAAGTTTCATTTTACATAGCATTGGAATAGGATTTTGGCTTCCTCATGGACCAGGCAATTCCAGTCTGAGAACTTGCTATCAGAAACAGTTAACTTTCCAGCCGGCATTGTTTTCGATAAAGGGTTTTTGCTCTTGACAAAACCAGCGTATATTAAGTGACTCATAGCTGTGTAATATTATTGCCTGGTTTCATAACACACTCTCTGTTACACTGGACTTCACAGAAGCAGCAGAATAAAATTCAGAAGTTGATCTCTGTACTGCAGACTTCTGTTGACACAATTATATTGGTCAGGAAAGGCAAGAGGCAAGAATCAAGAAAAGCCTGATTGTAAAAAAATCTCACAGAAACAAAAACTGAGCTTTTACTATATCACATCGCTTTTGCTTCAGGATGTGGAACAGAAGATGAAAAATATACTTTCCCTTTCCAAATGACTTAAACCTTCTAGCTCTGTCTTTTTGGGGTACAAAAATCTGTAAGGTGTCTTGATACTTGAAACACAAAATGTTTTATGAGTTAAAGTCTGATTTAGGTCTTCTCTCTCAAAACCCCAAAAGCTCCCATCATTTAGACCAGAAGAAACTTGCCAGCTGTGGAAATATTAAGAATTTTACTGCATGCAAGTGAGCTGTTCTGACTCCATCTGCTAAAATGGTAAATTTTTGCATAGGCTTGTTTTGACTGATACCCAAATCCTGAGTACTTTGTAAGGCAGTTACACATGCAAGCCTCATAAAAACTATTCAAGTCTTGCCAGCTCTGCAAGGTGACCATTTCATTAGAGGAAGGTGCCTGGGTGGGTCTTCATGACTGATCTGCAGATAGACAAAATTTGTAAACTTCTGTCTTGTTTTGTCAACAAAAATGTTATTAAAACCGAGAAGATGCTTAGGCTTTTCTGGTCATCTATGGAAAATAGGTGAAATGGCCAAAGGGAGGGCATATACATTCCAATGAAATTATTTTAATTTATGGACTACTAATATTCTGCAATTCAACATTGGATTGATTTTATAAATCTTGTCATTAGACTTTCCTATTTTCATTTATAGCTACTGTTTGGAAATATTAATAGATTAAAACTTCAGGAAACAGAAAATTTCTCTTTGAAGCCACTACTTTCTTCTAATGGAACATTTAGAACTAGAATAATAAAAAAAATTCTAGGAATAAACCCCTGTGGTGTGTCAGTGTGAAATATCATCAGTGGGAACTCAAAGATTGTGTAGTCTCAGGAGAAACAAGAGAACACAATTTAATTAAAGCTTCTTATTTTAATTGCAAAATTGTATCATTTTTTAGTTCAATCTTTGGTAGGAAAAAACCCCATGAACTGGATTATGGCCAAGTATGATGGACATTTCTTACTATTACACAACAATTTCGGAGGAAATAGTGGAATCTTGCAGTAATTTCGTGGAAGGGACCTCTGGAGGTCACCTAAACCAGCCCTGCCCTCAGGACAGGATGTACTGTACTATTCTATTTCCAGCCAAAACCATGGAGAAACCAGGCCAGGAAGGAGGTCCTGATCAGCCAGGGGAGCAGCTCTGGTAGGCACCCAGCTGTCAGTGAAGCACTCTGGTGCCATGCACGGAGGTGTTCCGCAAACTGAGGGAACCTTAGAGGAGCAGAGGGAGTTCCCAGGAGCCTGCAGCTCATGAGACAGGAGCTGATGGGTCCCCAGCAAGGAGAAATAAAGACCAAGCTTTCCTCCCCTTTGAAAGAAGCCGTCAGGGAGCACTGGGGACCAGGAGCACTGCCAGCTGTGCAGGACAAACATGACACAGTGTTGCTGCCAGAGCGAGCCTACATGGAATCCGAAAGGCACAGGGACAGGCTGTCTCCACATGGCAAAAGATTTCCTGCAGGGAAAAAATTGTCCTTGCTGAACAGAGAGCTTTGACTCAGGGGACGGGCCCTGCCCTGGGCCAGCACTGCTGAGGCATCTCCAGGGCTGGGGACAGCTCTGGGCCCCTCAGGACAAGAGACACTGAGGGGCTGGAGCGTGTCCAGGGCAGGGAACGGAGCTGGGGAAGGGGCTGGAGCCCCAGGAGCGGCTGAGGGAGCTGGGACAGGGGCTGAGCCTGGAGAAAAGGAGGCTCAGGGGGGACCTTGTGGCTCTGCACAACTCCTGACAGGAGGGGACAGCGGGGGGGGGGGGGGGGGGGGGGGGGGGGCGGGCTCTGCTCCCAGGGAACAAGGGATAGGATAAAAGACTCAAGTTGCCCCAGGCAAGGTTTGGATTGGATGTTAGGGAAAAATTCTTCACCAAAAGGGTTCGAGGCCTGGCACAGCTGCCCAGGGAAGTGGTGGAGTCCCCATCCCTGGAGAGATTTGAAAGCCATGTGGATGTGGCACTTGGGGACATGGGTCAGTGGTGGCCTTGGCACTGCTGGGGGAATAGTTGGGCTCAATGTTTTTAGGGAGTTTTTCCAATATTAATCATTCTGTGGTTCTGTGATATGACTTCAAGGTAGCCTTCCTGTCTATGACTTTTATTCTCCCAGTGTTCTGTACACTGATTCAGATTCTGTACAGAATCTGAACACCTCCCATGGAGAATCAGCAACATAATTTTCATGTTTCTGAGGTGAAAGTATTTTTCCCTCTTTTATATATATATATGTATGTATTATTTGAAAGATCTGATCATCATCTTCTTCTCTTGTTGCTGGCAGCACAGACACAAGTCCAGGTGCCAGCATTATACTGCTAGTGATCACAGCTCCACATTGCAGCCTTAAGAGATAAAAAAGCCCCTCAATCTACCCATTCTTTTTAATGTGTATCTTGCTGCCCTTGATCTGGAAATGCTTTGCCCTCAGTCCTCATAGCTCAATTATTTAAAATATGGTCATAGGCTCATTAAAGACAAGAAAGGAGAGGACTTTTGTTTTATGTTTTGCCTCAAGGATTTGGACATTCCAGTCTGCACAGAGCTTAGTAAAATAATTCTGGGACTTTTGTCAGGTTTGATTTATGACAACATATGTCAGATGTAATTGCACCATCACTCTATCCATTCACTACCAGTGTTTCTCTCTGCAATGCTCTGCACCAGATCGCCAATGGACAGAGTGACCTGAGCTTGTTTTTCCAGTGAACAACAGGATCAGAGGTCCCCATTCCATCGTGTTTTGCAGATTAGTGACCACCCCAAAACTGAGGGATATGGTCAGAGAGTGGAAAGCTGCATGAAAAGGAGATGCTGGCAATACCCTTGCCCAAGTCTGCCCCAATAAACTCAAACACAGTGCCTGTTGAAGGGGTTTGAAGCAGCACTGCCCTATGGATATGTTCTTTGTATGTAAATCTAACATACCTGTAGCAACTCTGGCTGGCATTTTATGGTGCACCAGTTTAACCGAGTACTGGATCTAAGATCTTTGAACCATGCTATATTATCCAGTAATGGGCAACTCACAGGACTCTCAAATGATTTTATACAAAAATCTGTGTTCCCCACCTTTTGTCTCCCGTACTTATCAGGAAGAAGTTTTTGATCAGTGGCAACAAACTCTTTTCTGATGAAAAGTAGAGAAGATATAATTGTGAAACTACTTTACTGCTTCAGATCAGCATTGTTGTAATAACCAAACTCATAAAAATTTAACTCTTACTCTGGTGGTTTAAATTTATAATCAAAACACAATGTTGGTGGGATTATTTCCTTTTTTTCTTTTTTCTACTTAGCTTTGGGATTTACTTTCTCCTCAACTTCAGATTTCTTTACAGTCATAAATCGAAATAACTGTCAGGCTATCATGGCAGCTGGTTCATCACTGAGCAGTGACTGAAGCTCAAATACAGAATTTAATTAACATTGGACAGTATTTGTGGGATGGGTTTTGTTTGTGGGATCTAAAAATAATGGGGTTTTTTTTCCTCTGAAAGATTTCAATCTCCTGAGAAATTTGTTTTTTGAAGCTAAAGGCATGAATTGGAGCTCTAAATAGCTGAGTCCTAAATTGCATTTTGTACTTGGAAGAATTTCACGTAGTTTAATCCCAGGTAAGCAACATAAATGTCACAAATTTATAGAGTAGTTCAGGCTGGAATGGAATCTCTGAAGGTCACCTGTCTAATCTCTTGATCAGAGCTAGATCCAGCACATCAGGGTTTGGTTCAACCAAGTCCTGAAAATCTATGAGGAAGAGCTGCACAACTGCTTATGTGTATTACCATGCTCAGAGTGAAAAAGATTTTCTCATATCCAGTGGCTATTTCCTTTGCTGCATCTGGTGCCCTCTGAGGAGAGTCTGTATCTCTCATACCAAAAATCCTCTTTGGTAGTCAAACACTCTGACTAGATCCCACTTTAGTCTTTGGACTGGCTTCACATTTCTGTTTGAGTGCAAATTAAAAGGTGTCCAGGAACAGGGAAGTAAGTTGAGTTCCTGAGGTATGCCACTTCATTTTGGTTTTGGGTTTGGTTTTGTGTCATTCCATCCACCCCCAGTTTTAAATGCCTTTGGGCATTATGTTGAAATGCCCAACCTAAATTTCCTCTTTTGAGCCATCTGAATTCTTTGCTATTTCATGCAAAGTGAAACTGGAAAGTCTGGGATCACTGTACAAGCAAACTCTGTTCACCTTTAGAGGTGTGACCCAGTCTGGATAAACGACGTAGGAGTTGGGTGTCAATGATCCTTGAGGGTCCCTTCCAAGCCAGGCTATTCTATGAAAAGCAAAATTTTGTTTCTTGCAAATAATATTCCCCCAAACTCATTCCTCTCTCATCCTGCTTCTCAGATAGTACAGACAGTTAGTCCATCCTGTGAAAGCTTTCAATATTAAAGAGGTTCAGCATCTAGTTCTGGGACACACATGAAGATGAAAATCAAGCATAAACTGTGAACTATGAAGATTTATGCAAAAAAGCCCAACAACCCATGAGACATAAAGTCTTGGATAAATTGAAAAGCAAAAATTCAAAACTGAGGAAAGGCTGAAATTCTGACATCAGATTGTGCAATTCCTCACCACAAGATGTCATTGGGGCCAAGAAATTAGTGAGGTCTGCTCAAGCAACAGGATATCCAGAATGATCAAGGGATGCAAGACTTCATGTTTCAGGGTTAAAACCAATCTGTAACTGTTATGATTTAGGATGAAATTCGCACTGAGAGCAAATTACCCAACATCTGTCTTCTACAGTCTTAGTTCACATTCCTCAGAGGCATGTGACCCAGATTGTTGCTGGAGACTTCATGCTCACTAGCTAGTTCATGTGTCTGATCCAGTCTGGCACTTACTTTACTATGGCTCTTTGTTGATATTTTTTTTTCTTTTTTCCCTTTTACCAGTGCTCTGCATAAGCAGAGAAAAACAATTAGCTATTCCCTTTGCCCCAGCGCATCTGATTTTATGCACAAACGGTGGAGGTGAGCAGAAGGCAGAACCACCCTGCACTATGATGTCTCTGGAATTGGAATTCTCCAGGACCAATGGCCACTGACATTTTCCTCCTCTGTTTCAGCCATTCTGGTAGTTGTGCAGCCATACATTCCAAAGTAATGTGTTTACCACCATCCTCTGTGCACACTCACGCAGTCTATCCCCATTCTGTTGCCTAATTTCTTTGATTTCCCTAACTACAAAGGAGGCCCAGCTCACACGTTTCCAATCTCATGGAATTCTGCCATCTTGGAGAGAACGAGAAGCACCTGTAGCATCATTCCTCTTCCTACTGCATCACCCACCACTCCCTCATTTTGTCTTTGTTTCTGGTAGGCTGCACATAGCTCTGGTCTACACCACAGTTCCATTGTGCATCCAGACTTATTTCACCTGACCTCCAGCACTGAGTTAATTTTTGTGCTTCTTACTGTGGATTTAAGTCAGTGGGACCATTTTGCTTGCCATGTAACTCGAACTAAGTCTGTGAGAGTGCAGAATAGATTAAGTGGATATACTATTTTTGTATCTTAAAGATCATCATTCTTTTAAATATTGCATGAGTTCTAAATATTTAACTGAAGATGATTGATGTATCTATTTTCCATACAGTATAACACAACTTAATGGAGTCATAAGATTTCTGCCAACACATTACAGGATTTGGAATCTAAGTAACTCTTAGATTACTGGCATCCATGTCTCGCACCACAAGTGATCAAATGTTGTGGTGGCAGCTATGGTATAAATCACAGATGTATCTCTCTCTGTCTCTCATTGCTGTTGCTAGATTCCAGGAAAACACTGTCTACAAGCAGGTGAAATCCACAGCATTTATACTCGGAAGTTTCAGGCCTCAAGTTTTAATAAATGACAATATTACACCACACAATAATTTGTTCAGAACTGAACAAAACCCCTTGTATTTTGCTTTTGAAGACACCCTTCAATGTCCACGTCTTTCTCTGGCTGGTTGAGGCTGACTCTATGCTAGAAATATTCAACTGTGCTGAATCTTCCCCATCAACTCTGCTAGACAGCGGTTATATTCAGGAGGGTGATGCATCTAAGCTTGAGACTTTCAGGTAATCTGAGCTTTTAGACAACCTTCTTTTTTCAGATTTTTTTGTGCTACATTAGGATGTGTTTTTCATCAGAAGGAAGGTGTTGTTGAAGTCAGAGGATTTCTCCAAATAGAGGGATAGACAGGTGACTCTGCTTATGCAGATCAGGTTTTAGGTTTCATCAGCAAAATTACAGGTTGCTGCTGCTCACAGCTATTCCTAAACATCTCTTGTCTTGAACTGATAACTATTCACCTAAAATGGTTGATGGGACTTGCCTTATATGGGAAAAATACACAGTGGAAATCTACAAGAAATTCCCTTAAAGAGTAAGTTTGTCTTCTCTTACTTCTACCACTCTACAAACATTGACATATAATCAAAAGCTCAACATTTACAAATTTCAATCCAAGTTAAGGTCTCAAATGCAGCAGCATTGGTGAGATAGCTCTACTCTTGACACTCTTCAAGGTTGACAGCACGAGGCTCTCTCATACATGGAGAAGTAGAGATCAAATCTCCAAAGCAGAGCTACCAGTACTGCCTTGTTCTATTCCCACTACCTTTACGTGTCTCCTGTTAACCCCTCTGCTCTCTGAAAAGTGCTCCTGAGGACAGACCACATCCCTACCCAGTACCTGTGAGCAACAGCTCTGCAGGGAAGTGCCTTACTCAAAGTGCTTCAAACTCTGACCTGGTTGCCAACAAACCCTGTGGGAAGAGAGGAGTCACTCCAAAGAGCATAAGGACTATTTGAAAAGGATTCAGACATTGATTTTGACAGGAGGAGAAGAGCCTGTCTCTGACTCATCTTAAATTACAGAGAGTAATGTCAAGAATGGTTTAGCCACACCGTGTACTCTGCTGGGACAGAACCACTCTGCTCATTGTGAGTTTGACACCATCTGAGTCATCAGAAATGGTTTTCATGGACAAACCCATTTCAAGCCTCGAAATACGAAAGTTCTCTGTGTGAAGTGTCTGTGAGAATTCCTCCGGTAACTTCACATTTGGATTCAATAGCAGAAATGAATTATGAAATTCTCTACATTGTCACATATTAAGAAGGAACTGTGAAATGCTGATAAGATGTTGAAATGAAGGCAAGAGGATTAAAAGGTCATTCTGCTGCACTTTTTCATTCGGTGAGGATTTCAGACTGAGCTAATTACCATAGTACCTGAACACTTAATAGATTGTGCCAAATTTATTAATGATCTCAGTAATAATCTGGGTACATAAACATCTCTATAAGGTCTCAAAACATCTCCAACACACAGGTGAAAGCAGGGCTAATGGGTCCAGTCTACACTGGATGGGAAGATTCATGTTTAGTTTCTTAAATAAATAACCTGCTGAAAATTTTCTCCCCCTACTTGTTATCTTCTCAGGAGGGAAAGCACAAGTTCAAGTGTGCAGTGAGCACAGTTAGTACAGCTGGGTCTCTGGGAGCTACTGCAGTACAAGGAACAATTTATTCCATGATTACTAAGCTGGAGAAGTTGGGGATGACTGTGGAAACATATGCAGGGTTTGTGCTTGGTGAAGTTCTAAATTCTCTTGGTTTTTGTGTCTCTATTTACCTGCTTTCATTCTATAAAGACATGAGTCCTTAGTAAATAAATTAAATTTGGTACAAACCCCCCTGCCAAAATCCAAAAACTATTGATAGAGAAGAGCTGATTTTTTTTAAGCTTGAATTTTGACTACTAGTACAGTATTAGCATAATATTCATCAGCAAACAATCTAATTTATAGAAATAGATGCTCAGAAGCTTTGAAATGTGTTGTTTTTATACCTTTCTTTACAAAAAAGTATTATAGATTAAAGAATTTAGAAGCTGGCTACACACCTACAGCATTCATTTTATTCTAAACTATGGGATCAGCTGTTTATGAAAGAGGAAACAATGATTTTGTGTATTTACACGAAGCCCTGTACAGATACTTGTGTTTCAATTATATCCTCACTGTGGTGCCCTTGTTATTCACTGTGGTCAGATCAGAAAATACTTGCCTTGTTTTTTGTGTTTTGACATGAGGTACCACCCTCATTTGAGGCCCATTTATGGGTTTACATGATGCTTAGGGGAAGTTTCTCAAGAAAAAATCTTATGGAAGAGCTGTCTACAGACCTGCAGATCCACAAGCCCCTCCTGATGGCACCTTTATATTTATTCATCTGATGGGGTATGTAATTAGAAGACTGTATGGATTGCACTGTAGGAGACAGAAAGAAGCAATATTTCAAACCAACAAATTGTCTCTTCAGTTTGTGCCACGGCACACACTTATTTTTTATGTATTTTTTGATACATTTATCCCTTTATTAATCTTCATTACACTTCATTTTGTAGAATCTCCAGTATTCTCTGACCTGCCCACACTGATTTATATGTTCCTCAGAATCCGATCCAAGTAGTAGGTTTTTCTTTTATTTTGGGAGACGTATATTGGCACAGATGCAAAATTGGCACAGATATTAAATTAATCCTCTTTGTTGCAACTGCAAATCTCATAGCATAAAGCTTATGAAGAATAAGACAAGAATATTAGAAAGTGAAAGAAAACACATAAAATCTAGTCCAGGACCTCTTCCACAAAGTGGCTGAGCCATATTTTTGTTGAATTCAGTAGCATATGATCAGGGCCAGAGTGTATCTAGTACATACAGACAGGGCTCATGATTTTAGACCCATGTTTTTGTATGAGAACTGGTCAAACAGTTCTTTATGAAAGAGCAGACTCATGGTTTTAGCGCTCCTATGAGTGCATGACTTATAACCTGGGCTATTGGATAGACTATTTCAAATGAAATAGAAAATCCATTATATTTAACAATTTTCCATGACTGAAGCCAGTGCTTGGCTGAGGATCTGGATTATTTTTGCACTGACTCTACTTATTTATGAACTGTAATTTTGTTTTTTGACAAGAATTAACTTCCCTGATTAGACATACTGATATTCATAGTGATTTTTTTTCTGATTTTATAACCAATACCTGCTTCTTCCACAATGATTTTCACAGGGACGAGAAAGCATAACAAAATAATTCTCTCTCTCTTTTTTTTTTTTTTCTTCTCCTCTTGTAGGATTGGAAGAAAACCCCCAACATTTTTCTTTCAAAGGAAACTTGAGACTTTATGTATCCCACACATTGTATTGAACTGCTTCAGAGCTTAGGGTCATGAATGGCTTCTTTCCATTAAAAGTAATGGTGTTATTCCTGGCAATGTGAACTTGCTCAATTTTGCCCGCAAGCAGAATCTGCCTGTACAGATAAATCAGTCCCTGCAGTTTCAGGAGAACAGAAGAAGAGGAGGCACAGCTCATCTCAAACTTCCAAGCTATACTGGCAATTTACTTTAGCCCCCTACACCACTGAGATTTCCATAGCTGTTTTAGTTCTATTGAACTCAAGCTTAGATTGAAGGACACAGTTGTGAGACCTGGCCTTGAGGGCCTCAGAGGCAAGGTTGTGGGGAGAGCAGCTCATGAAAAGGTGTAAGGCTGGGGTCTGCTGGGAAATGCACATCTGCTCCAGAAATGCACAGTCAGCCCTGGCTCGACCTGCCCTATTCACACTGTGTCTGGGAATTCCTTCTTGCCCGCCTCTAATCAGGGATTGGCATGTGGAGAGGTGAAAGTGGTGAAACTGGCCTCCACTCGGTGCCTTCATTCCTCAGTGCTTTTACTTCTAATTTTAACAAATTCCAAGCACAAACTCTACCCTGTGCCAAAGCTGTTGGAATCTGACATGGCACAAAGGATGGATCTAATCTGCTGTCTTCACCCAGGCTTGAAACACCCCATGGCTGGGGAGGATGTGTAGCATTTGGCTTCTTGCCCAGCAAATCAGACCCTGCAAAAGGTCATGCACACACATGCACACACACACACACATTTAGAGAGGTGTCTCATGGCAAAATGAGATGGGGAAAAAAACCCACCTCTTTTCTGCAAGGTTAATTGACTTTAGGGTCAACATCTGAGGACATCCCCTTGTGCTGATTGCCTCTGCTCCTGATTTGGTTGGAGGGGAATGAGTTTTGCACTCAAATAATGAGGCATCAAGGAGGAGTGCAATACATGGAGAGCTGATTTATGTCCCCCTGGACATAACAAATGGGAGGCAGGGCTCAGAACATCTTATGGTGTTCTCTGGACACATCATACCCTCTGTTGATATCAGGAAGGAGTATTAAATACTGGAAACCTTTGAAAATCAGAAGCTGTCTGTAGGTTGTGAAATACAGACTTGGTGGCTCTAATTCAAGACCCTCTGTCAAGATTATTCAAAATATACAGAAACCCAGTTATTACAGATTTTCAGTGAAACATTAGTACCCTTGAACATCCCAGTCCTGAACTTTACCAGGGAAAACTATGGAGGTGTGAGTGTATTAACATATTAAATCAGTCCAGGTTCTAAGCAGATTTTAGGAGAGGTGGTCCATATGTACCTATTCGTTTCTACAGACACAGAGAAAATCTGAAAGCTTGTCTTTCTGTACTGCCTTTTTGATGGAACTTAGTATCCCTTTTTTTCGTACCTTTTTCATTTGAAATGGGACACATCAGTGCACTGATTTAGTTTAAACAGTCATTTTCTTTCCCCAAGTTCCCTCCTTTTCCTGACTAAGCAATAGAGAATGGTGGGAAGAGGGGTGGGTTGTTGTGTGCAGGAGGAGAAGCCCTTCAGGAGGCAAGACCTCGGGAGGCTCTTGCAGATCCTGACCTTGGCCCAGTGCTGCACTGACCCAGCTCTGGGATTTCCAGATCAGAGCAGGGCCTCACTCACACAGCCTGGGAAAAGCAAGCATGTAGTATCCTTACAGATGTGTGAGTCAGTGCTGTTGACAAGGAGTCAATAGTTGCCTTTAAGCCTTTTGGCCATAGGGAAAATTAACATCCCAAAGATGGACTGTTGCAAAAAGCCAGGCTCTAAAAGGATGCACTAAACACTCACATGCAGCTTTAAGGAACAATGATTAGTTGTTATTTATGTTATAGAAGTACCAGGATATCTCAGTTGGACTCAGGATCTTGTTTTGCTGGCTGGTGTCCACTTCCTCTATCATGTTTCTCACAAAATACACCTTTCACTATTACCAAAGCACTACTGAGATTACATTCTATTATGGCCAAAACCTATCCCTCCAGAAAGCCAATCCTGGCCACCATCTTATCAGCCACATATAATTTGTTTAGTTTTAAGGTTTCATCCTATATGCAGATGGATTAACAAATTACAAGGTCCAAAAATTATAACCCAGAATATTTCCAACAAGCGTCTTTGCTTCTAAAGGGTGGTAGAAGAAGAAAAGAAATGGAAAAAACATCAGCTTGAAATTTGTCCTCCAAGGACCATATCAAAATTTATAAATTAAAAAAATTATATCGTGTATCATAATGAAGCCAAATCAACAGTTTTGGCCTTGCTTCTCTAAGCAGAAAGGCTTTGCTGTCTGACTTCTCCTTGGCTGCCTTTTTAGGACTGAAATTCACAGCTGCATTGAAGCGGAGCAAGTCCAATAATGCCATTTGTTTCTCACTTAAAAGAAAGAAAGAAAAAAGAAAAGAGAAAGAGGGACATATAAATGGATCATAGAAGAAGGGAGCCATTAGCAGACATTTAGTCTGACCATGGCTAGAAGTGCAGATGGTTCAGAGGAACACAGCCAACTTGGCGTTTATGTAAGCTATCTTGTATCTCCCTCTTTTTCCCCTGCATTGGCACTCAGATTGATTAAGAGGTCAAATAAAGGCTGCTTCAGTGTGAGAGTGTGCATGATGTATGACAAAAAATTGTGTCTCACAGTTCAGGCTTTCTAAACAACATAAAAGACAAATCAATGTATAAACTAATTCTCAGCCTGTTTAAGTCTTTTCTTCCTGAAAGCCGTATGGACCTCTCTCTCTCTCTCACTCTTGTTTTTCCTCTTCTTTTTTTTTTTCTTTTTCTTTTTATCTTTTCAAATGTCCCAGTGACAAAGTGGTAAATGGAGACAAGTAGTGGGATGTGAACATAAGGAGGTAGAATAGGAAAGTCTCTTTAATAAAGTAGTTGAAAATTACTCTATACTCAATAGACAAGAAATATTCTCCAACAGATATCTTTTCTGAATTATAGGCAAGAAGGAAAAAAGAAAAAAAAAAGTGTAAAGGTCTTTTTAACTGGCAGCTTTCCTTGTGGCATTCTGCCTGCTGCACTCCCTAGCCTTTTTGTACAGGGTCTCTGCATGTACCTGCTTTGCAAAGAGTTGAATCTTTGAGAGAGAATGGGAATTTGGAGATGCCTTCTGTAATAATAGAAGTAATTATCTTCATATGAATTTAGGCACACAGGATTTTGATGGTGTTTAGACATCTGTCTTTCAGTTTCTTTTAATATATAGAATGTCGGGATGCCTAACTGGTACCTAAATCACAGATTCCTAACAAAGAGACCCTCTCCAGGGATAGCTGGTGACCTGCTTGACTCCTTGGAACCGCCTGGATGTAGATCATCTCCCCTGAACTTCAGGACCTTAAAGTGCTTCAGCCTCTGAAAACTGGGCTAAGCCATGAGCTTTATTAAAGGCAGGAGCCCACCCGTAAGCAGATCTAAAGGCTTGGGTCTGAAGTGAGGCTCAGGTTGCAATAGCTCTAGTGGGCTAACTGAACTCCTGCCTGCGCTTTTAATGCTTAATTACCCCAGGTGCCACGGGGATGGATACATTGAAAACAGATGGAAAGGTATTCCTGAGCATCTGAAGATAAGCAGATCAGTTAGGCCAGGTTCTGTGGATCTTGTTTGAATAGTTAATCACAGGAACACGGAGATGAAGAGAACCACATGGGTCACTGAGCTCAAGTCTGTGAAATTTTCTCATTATAATTTACAACCTGGAGAGTATCAAGAGCGTGCCAGGTGCTTCATATAGTCAAACAGTCTGACAAGCTGGTATTTATTTTGGAGCCAAAGGAGGTCTGTTTGTTTTATGAATAAAGGTTGTTGTTATTTTTTATTTTGAGACTAGGAGGTTGCTAATCATTTTGTTTACACTGTACTTTATGAGGGGATATTTTTGCTCACCTCTGTTACTCTTGACTCTGCATCATGGCCTAGCATTTTAATTTAAGAACTGTGACTTTTAAAGCCTTCTTTATAACTACTGAGTAGCCTTTGAATTTTTTTTTTTGCTTTGGGCTATTTAGACACAGCTACACACACACGTAGATACTGAAAATGAATCATAAGTACACATATGTGTCATATATCCTTAGGACTACCCTATGGTTCCAAAATTTGTGTATAGTTTAAATACCTGCATGCATATAGCAAAAAAACTACTTGAAAATCCACCTGAAAGAGAAAATGATCTTATTAACCAAAGTAACCGATCATTATTTTTCCAGACACAAATCCAGAAGACAACAGAAACACCTTTTTTTACTTTGGATTATTGATGTAGTTTAATCACTTTGAGTGTGCAATAAAGAATTAATGGCAGCCTGATATTAAAATTGATAACCAAAATTCTTATTTTGCTGAGTATGAGTTTAAATGACAAAACCACATTGTTATGTCTGCTTTAAGGAAAAGTCTGTCAGGGAACTTGACATATTGGTACAAGTTTCCCTATAAATATCCCAGAGAAAGCAAGTGTAGATGATTTTAGAAGCATTTATTGGACTATAAAAAGTGAAGATTATGAATAGGTCAATATTTTTTGAAAGGTGGTAATATAAAACAGTGCTAAAAGATTCAGAAATGATCAGTAGATATTTTAAACTTGCTGCTGACAGAAAGTGACATCTGATAAAGATGGAGATAAAAATATCAATAAAAGGTGTTACCTACACTATACCATCCATTTATTTGTTTGAGTTGGTAACAATTAGATTATTGACTATAAATAATTTTGTAGCCCTTGGTAAATTATTTATGGATGTGCCCTTAAAAAAGGATTTTGTTAATATGATTTTCCTTCTAATACATAAAGTGCCCAACATGTTCACTGAGTAATTTTTTGTCTACTAATGAAAAGTCTCTGAAATCTGGCCAAGAATAACAAATTTAAATCAGTGAAAATAACTTTGTAGCCCTCGATATGATCAGATGAGCTAAACGTCTGAAAATAGGACAGAATGGTAGAAACCAGGCTTGGTAGGATGTTTCTTGCAGCATGAACGTTTTCGGGAGTACTTACAGATAGCCAGTGTAAGACAGGAAACATTAAAAGGTAATTTGGTTTAGGTACTAAACTTTCCACAACTCAGCGTCACGTGAAAAGTCCGAGAAATCATTCAAAGCTATCTGAGGAAACCCTTAGCAGTAATCCTTGGACACACGGCTCAAAACACAAGTCCTCATGCATAAGGCAGAAATGAATTTTCAAGGCAATAAATTAAAACAATGGGACAGAGGATGACAGTAGATAGGCAGGCATCTGCCACACATAGGCACAAAAGTGAGCTGGACCTGAGCTGTTGTACTAAGACTTCCAGCATGTGAGGACATTGTATTACAAAAAAGAGATCCAGAAGACATCCTGAAAACAGAGATTCCTGTTAGCCTTTCCTCCAGGAGCAGTACGGACCTGTTACGGTGGGACAGGCTGCCTAATGGATTGTTAGCTTTTTTAGCAATACAGAAGTATCCAGCACATTAAGCCATGATGTACTACGGGCTTGTAAATGACAGATTGTTCATTACAGGACTTTAGAGAAGGTAATAATCATGATTATGGACCACAAGTCACAAGTGTCTCTTGTATACCACTTTTTCACTTTTATAGACATGTATAAACTTAACACATCAAACTCTTGTACTACACAGTCAAGTGGGAGTATCAATTAAGCTGGTTGAGAGGCTTTGCAGTGAAAACTGAAGGAAAAATTTACCCAGCACACTCCCCTGCCTTTGTCAGACTTCCAGAGGGCTGGGGAAGGAAAAGCAACTTCTTCACACAGAATATCTTACAAGTTTTTGAAGATAAAGGCATTTAACTCTGAAGCAGCTATTTAACCCTTTAGTTATAAAATGCCTCAATCTAGTAGACTAAAATGATAACAACAAACAAACAAACAAACAAACAAAAAACCCCAAACAGAAAACAACAACAACAACAACAAAAGACATGGGAAAAAATCCAGCAGAAAAAAAGCTGAGTTTCTTATAGAACTGAGAATAGGGATTACATACAGGGGTAACAAAAGACCTGTTTTTAAAGGACAATCAAAAAAGGTTGCTATCCATTGCCACATCTTCCATCTCCTTTTCTCCTGCTACAGTGGAGTGAAAATCAGTCCCCATTTCTAATTATTCACAATGACTCTAATTAATCTTTGAGAATCATCAGAAGAAATAAAAAGGAAAATCATAGACGGCAACACCAAAAACAGTTACTAAGACTTTTGGCAGGTTTCCATATAGATGCTACAAATTTTTTCTTGTATGCAACAATATAGACACCATGGAATAGTGTCAGGAATGCAAACATTGAGATGACAGATAGGAAAATGTCCAGTCTTACCACAGAACCACCAAGAGTTTGCAAGAGCACCAAGTCTCAGCTCTGCCACTTTCCCCAGCAATCACTTCCAGGCATCAAATTTTAACTTCCAGGCACTAGATCTTGGCATGTACATGTTCACAAGACTGGATGGCTTCTCACAAAGATTTTCTGTGTGTGCTTTCCTATACAGTTATCAAAAAACTTTTCCATTGTTAAGAGGAGAGGACTGAGTTCCTAAATCCTGCAGTGGAATAGATTTCAGGAAAAACTTCCTTACTGAAAGAGTGGTCAGGCATTGGAATAGGGAAGTTATAGAATCCCCACCACTAGAAGTATCCAAAAGCCATGTGGGTGTGGCACCTGGGGGCATGGTTTAGTAGTGAGTATGCTGGGTTAATAGTTGGATTACATCATCTTAGAGGTCTTTTCCAACTTCAGCAATTCTATCATTCTATGATGTACAATTCGAGATTTGTAGGTTACATTTATCCACAACAGCTTCTGGACCCCTTGGGAGTCCCATCCAGATAAGGATATTCTATAATTTTTACCTTAATTATAGGGGGGTAAGATATCACAGGGAAGTTTTAGAGAGACAAAATGTGGCTTTCACTTTAAGACAAATTGATCTAATATTGCTAAAATTCTGCTTTGATAATGTGTTATACCAGCCTGTTTTTTGCTTCGTATTTGTTAAAGGAAAATATATTAAAATATGAGTAAGTGTGCTGTTTTGAAGTCATATTTTTTTGAGTATAAGAAAATGGTCTATGCCTTAGATGGACAGAGGCCTTTTGTCATCAAAAAACCACTTTTTCAATCTCTTGCTGTTCTGTAATTTTTTGATATAGGAAAACCTCAATTATTTCATATATTTGGAAAATCCTTCTTCCTAGTAAACCTTGGAGTTTCCTGACAGAACTCTTGGGTCCAAATTGACTCCAACAGTTTTTAAGTATTTATGTGATCTTCCTAGTTCTGCTACATCAGGGTTTTGTTCCTGGACTGGAGAGAGCAGGATGAGTGCATCTAGAAACTGCATTTCAGCTGAGATCTCCTTTCCATCTGTTTCTGGAAATATGTTTTGGGATGAAGCAGGTAGAATACATGCAGAGCAAACCACACACAATGTGGTCTTTCGTATGGCAAACAATTACCCTTTATTACAGAGTCAAGGTTTTTCAACCAACACTAGAATGGAAATTTAGCCTTTTATTACAAGTGAAAAATGGCAGCATTTTTTTAAAACAAAAAACCCAGCCTAGAAAGTAAAAAAATATCTTTTCACATTAAACTTAAACTTCTTGGGTAGTGTGGATGAAAAAAAAGTACAACCAAAACAAAACAAAAAAATCCCCAAAGAGTACCTTTTAAAATAATTTCTATTATTTATGCAATTCTTCTACAAATTGATTGTAGGTCATTGGATGAGATGGGAAAGAAATCATCTTTTTTAATGCATCTATTGAGTAACAATTAATATTAAATTTTCCAGCTTGACCTTCTAAACCAAATGGCCTAGAGTAAATTACCAACACAGAGATTTCCTTGACTTCCTAAGTCCCATGATGCTGCTTAGAAACTTTTAGACCAACTTCATCCTGGCTAGTTTTGAGCAGTTTAACCAGTGGTGATGTTTTAGGCTCTTCCAGAAAAAGACAGCTGGTATTTCTGATCTCCTTGTTTGTCCTCCTGCTATTGAATTCATTATATTCTAATGAATTCATCTTAAAGTGAAACTATTCAGGCGCTCTGCAGTTGTTGCTGTCAATGTAAGTCAATGCTGCTCTCATCTGAAGGCTCTGATGTGTAAATTACTTGCTACCAGTGCTCTGACTTTATGGGTAGGCTGAGACTGTCAAATGCTGGACAGACACACTAGCAGTGTAAATTTTACTGAGTCCAGAGTTAGAAAAAAGATCATGCATAAACAGATTGTCAGTGTAATGCTGTCTATGGTAACAAAATTCTGACTCCCCTTTTATATCCAAGGAGAACTAAATAGCAAGGAAAATCCAGTAAGTAATGGAAGCAATTATATCTGTTTCCCTGCAGACAATTTATGTGTTATAACAATACGGGAAGGCTACCATCCCTGTTTGTAATCACAGGCTGAGGCTATTTTATAAACAGTGAAACCACCCATTGCTGTTGTCCATCATTTATTACTTGCCTAATAAATACTTCAATTACATTTAATAAATAATGTATTCAGGCTCACTGAAGTGATAATTCTTTAAATTAATTATTAAATTCATGCAAAAGGGTTTTATTGCAAGCACTACTAAAGGAAATTTCTGTCTTCAATCTAAAGTGATTATTCATTATGAGCAGTAAAAGGCTCCATTTGCATATTATTAGTGAGGTAACCTTTAGCCTTCCTGGCAACAATAAAGATGCATCTTGATGTTGCTGTGCATTAATGTTCTGGGTTAGCCTTCCAAAACTAAAGTGATGATAAACAATATGTAATAAAGTCTTTGTTTATAGCCTTCTACCAGCTGTTTTCTGATATCTCAAATATACCAGAATGACAAAATGTCCAGTAAATGTATTACAGCAAGTTGTTAAAAGGTGTTGCCTGCAGATGGTTAGTTGATGGGAAACAGTAAAAGTGGGACCAATTAATGTCCTGGAGATCTGAGTAGTAAATTCATCTCAAACAGACTTTTAAAAAGCCCTCTCTTTGATGGTCTCCCATGTGCTGTGCTACCCTGTACTTACTGCTGTACTTGCCTGCTACATAGTAGAAAGTCTGGGAGTCAGCCCTGCTCTTTGGCTGGGCTCAATTCCCCAGGCAGTAGATTTTTCTCCTGTCTTGAGCAACTCTCAGTACTTACATAAGGAGTTTCTAACACGATCATGTAC
The DNA here is from genome assembly GCF_021018805.1 of Prinia subflava. Classification (NCBI taxonomy): domain Eukaryota; kingdom Metazoa; phylum Chordata; class Aves; order Passeriformes; family Cisticolidae; genus Prinia; species Prinia subflava. The sequence continues at coordinate 76,411,065 of NC_086283.1, forward strand.
CTGCCCTAACCTAGATGTCACAACGAGGAAGATCTTGCTATGGGAGGAAGTCCCAGGGATTTTCATTGAGAGAAACGAGAATGGCTTCTCTTTCACTCTCTTAATCTTTCATTTCATCTTAAATCCTTAATGCAAAACTTCACAGGAAACCTTAAAGGAAAAATGACCCATGTTAGTGAGTCCATAGGGTCTGGTTCAGAGATGTGAAGTTTATCAGCTCATGAGTGGAAGACCCATCCTGTGGCTACAGTGCTGTGCTGGATCTGAGCTGACAATCAGGTGCAGGCTGAGCTCTCAGTGCCACTGATTCAAATGTTCCATGAACTCAATCCTGAAAGTCAGCCTGAGTGGCATCAATGAGCATATCCACCCAGGAGATGACTGCACTGGCTGGATTCTCCAGGTCTTCATCTGCCAGCCTTGAATCCATGAATCCTTCTAGGACCTGACTGCTGGGATCTTGGGTATGTGTCTAGTCTAGGATTCTGTTCTACAGGGAAACTATGACCTGTTCTCCTCTCTGAGATGTTTTCCTTTCAGGGATGCCATTTCACAGTGTAGTGTCCTGATCAAAGCTTAAATTTCATCTAAGCACATAATCAGTGCCATGTTGTGATCAATGAGGGCTACAGGCAGGAGTAGAACACAATCCATCCCTGGGATAAACACACAGACATTGACCATCCCTTACACTGTCTGAAGCTAGAGTTTTCATTAAACTGTCTGCCGCTCTGGATGATGGAAATCTAGGCAGCATATAGGTCCTCAAAGAGCTTTAATTTGTGTCCTGAGAGCTATTGATTGAAGAAAAAAAAAAAGGAATAATTATAACTATTAAATTATGATCATGTTACTTCCCCTACAAATCTATAGTCTCAACCACAGTGAAATTTTTAATGCATGCTCCCCACATCCTGCTTTATTTAATCCTTTTATTTTAAGATGTTAAAAAAATAGTCTCCAGAAAGACAAAATGGAAGCCAAAAATTGACCACAGGCTTTTTTAAACTACATGCCAGGTGAAAAGTTTTTTTTTTTTTCAGAGTGTGTACCCCATCTTTTATTTTTCTAGCCTCCACTACAAGTCAAATACAGGTTCTCTTTCACATTACAGGTGTTTGGAAGTAAGAATGATCTTTAAAGTTCCTCCCAAAACATAGCATTCTATGATTTCTGAAAAATTAATTCACATAATGCATCTCTGCTGGGAGCTCATTATTTTCAAGATGATATGTACTTAGTAAATCTACATAAGGAAAGCATATACCTTTTCCCATAGGTTAACTGAAAGGTCAGATGGGATTTTTTTGCCACCAAATGCAAAGGGATAAAATTTAGTTGTCTATTTTTTCTGGTCATTAAAGAAAAACACCTTCAAAAGGCAGCACAATGTGCCCTGAGGTGTTTATCTGAGACAAGCACGATAGTTCCCACTGCAGTGGCCAAGCTCTGTAGTGGAACCCCAGCAAATCAGAGTGGAGAGTCTGAAACTACTGTGATTAACCAGGATGAGTCCTGCCCATTGTAAAGAGAAAAACCTTTACATTTATAGCTTATTGTGCTTCAGCAGATCAGGGCAAATCACAGGAAAGCATCAGGGTGGTTATTAACCTGTTAGTGCCCAGGACAGGAAAACAACTGTCATACATCAGCATTTGACCCCGTGTTAGTTGCCCTGAGTTAGCTTTGTTGAAGCTCCCTTTTATGCTCAGGAAGCAAGACCCATTTTGCTCTTTAGCCAGATCTTTTTCTCAGATAAGGATGTCGCCTGAAGAAGCTGCAGGACTCTGTTATCTCCCTTTCCAGATCTGATTCCAAATTAAAATCATTTTCATTTATAAGTTACTCATTAATTCCTACAAAAATAAAATGTATATCAAATCACCCTGACCCTTTCTTATCTTAGAGATAAGAAAGAATTTGGCATTTTATGGATCCAGGCTCCCTTCCCCCATCCTGCTCATATTCACATCTCTAACACGGAGACCTCTGGTTCACCTTTGAATCACTTATGTTCTCTTCACCATAGCAATCAGCTCAGTCCTACATAAAGTGTAAAGTGCTGACATTTTCAAGCAGCCTAATGTTTCTTGCAGTCATCTAGCAGCCTTTCAAATGTAGAATCCTAGATGCCCTTGCTTTCCTTAATCAGCTAGCAGTGAAAAAGAAAAATGGAATAAAAGGACCTCATATATCCTCTTCCCCCTCCCTCCTGCAATTTGCTGTCTGTCCAAACTAATCCCCCCACATCCCTCCCATTACACAGATGCAGTGAGATCTCTGAACACAAATGTTGTAAACCTCAACATAACTTCACCAATTCACACTAAGGGAAATAAATTTAATTCACTCAGCTTCTCATCATCTTACGGCCCCTTTAGGGCTAATCATCTGTATTAACTTTCTCTGGAGTCTTTCTAATGTCTAAGTGCTGCTGACTATTTTGTAGCTGTAATGCATGTGGCAAGAGAACAAATTGCCCAACAGTGGATTTCTTTTCTACAACAGTGGTTTTAGTATTTAAAAGGAAAGGATCAGGTTTGGAGTGGTATTGGGTTAGGACTTGGATGGCGGGTTATGTGGATGAATATAACATCTTTGTGCTGGAATTCGTAGCCAATATTTCTTTCCTGAAGAGCATTGTTTGGCCAGGTAAACTTTTATTTCTATTCAAGAGCCACAAATGATAAGATTTATGATTTTGAGAAGATTGATTTTAAGAAGGCTGATTGTAAGAATAATCCTTTTCTCAGCAAACCATTTTCTTGAGTTACCAAATTTTAATAGCTAACTAGCATTTTTTTCTTTTTTCTTCTTTTTATTGCAGATCTGCAACAAGTACAGTTTTTAGTAGCTGGTCTTGAATGCTGATAAAAGCTCATGCTTGAATTCAGGCCTGACTGAAATGTGCCTTTTTGAGGTGCTACACAATGTTGACACAATTTTGTTCAAGGCTCTGGATCCAAATTCTTGTTCTTCCACAGATTTAGTGTGTTCTTCTGAGTAAGGACTTTGAAGTACTGCTGACCATACATTTTTTTTCTTTACAGTCTGCTTAACGTTCTCCAAGGGACAGGGGTTGTTAGCATGTATTTATACCAGGACACAAATTGCATACTACAAAAATCAGCAGAATTTATTTTCCTGCTTGTTGACTCTTCACACTTCCCTCGCCTTTCTTTCCCTTGACCTGTCATATTACCCTTTTTGATCTAAGGACCTCAATCACCATGGAGAGTTGAACTCCCAGGATTAATCCTCGTCCTCTGGTCTTTTCAATTCTGTTCATTCCTAGGTAAAAAGTGCTGTTTAGATGTTTCTCTGTGACATGTCATCACCAGTATTGAATCTGGCAAAACCAGAACTTGACACATACACACTTCTTTCCTCCCCTCTTTTTTCATGGTTTCTGAGCCCTAAAGAGAATACATTTCTAATGAACATTTATATCTTATAATTATAGACTTTTTTACCCTGTCTGATTATCAGCTTCTGATCTGAAATCTCTTCTGAGGCAGCGTCTCACTTTTCCCTCTTTATGTAGTTTATGTAGCATCTGGGGATATGAAGCTTCTACTCTGGGTTGGATTCAGATGTGCTGAGCAACACCCTATGGGGTATCACAAGTTTTCAAACAGACCAAGCTGAAAAAAACCCATCTGCTTCACTAAAAATCTGATAATTCCTTTTTTTTACTGTTTTCAAATGGGGACATTCCAAGGTTTTTAAGGAAGACAAAAACAAAAGCTACATTAAGACCAATGCCAAGAGGTGCTTACCTGAAGTAAAAGAGGATATATCTATCTCTGTTTTGCAGTTCTGTGTGCAGACAGGAGATGAGTGTAACACCCCTTTCCTTTTCCAGCTACCCTGGTTTCAGTGGAGGGAGAGCTTTCTACAGTACCCTTCATTCTGGAAAATGATCAGGAAAGACTGGGAACCGCCCCATCAAGGTCAGCTGCTGTCATAGCTGGAGAGATGTAGTATTGGCTTAGTTTTCTAACTGCCCCATTTTTTGGCCTTCCTTCCTTCCTTCCTTCCTTCCTTCCTTCCTTCCTTCCTTCCTTCCTTCCTTCCTTCCTTCCTTCCTTCCTTCCTTCCTTCCTTCCTTCCTTCCTTCCTTCCTTCCTTCCTTCCTTCCTTCCTTCCTTCCTTCCTTCCTTCCTTCCTTCCTTCCTTCCTTCCTTCCTTCCTTCCTTCCTTCCTTCCTTCCTTCCTTCCTTCCTTCCTTCCTTCCTTCCTTCCTTCCTTCCTTCCTTCCTTCCTTCCTTCCTTCCTTCCTTCCTTCCTTCCTTCCTTCCTTCCTTCCTTCCTTCCTTCCTTCCTTCCTTCCTTCCTTCCTTCCTTCCTTCCTTCCTTCCTTCCTTCCTTCCTTCCTTCCTTCCTTCCTTCCTTCCTTCCTTCCTTCCTTCCCTTCCTCCCTTCCTCCCTTCCTCCCTTCCTCCCTTCCTCCCTTCCTCCCTTCCTCCCTTCCTCCCTTCCTCCCTTCCTCCCTTCCTCCCTTCCTCCCTTCCTCCCTTCCTCCCTTCCTCCCTTCCTCCCTTCCTCCCTTCCTCCCTTCCTCCCTTCCTCCCTTCCTCCCTTCCTCCCTTCCTCCCTTCCTCCCTTCCTCCCTTCCTCCCTTCCTCCCTTCCTCCCTTCCTCCCTTCCTCCCTTCCTCCCTTCCTCCCTTCCTCCCTTCCTCCCTTCCTCCCTTCCTCCCTTCCTTCCTTCCTTCCTTCCTTCCTTCCTTCCTTCCTTCCTTCCTTCCTTCCTTCCTTCCTTCCTTCCTTCCTTCCTTCCTTCCTTCCTTCCTTCCTTCCTTCCTTCCTTCCTTCCTTCCTTCCTTCCTTCCTTCCTTCCTTCCTTCCTTCCTTCCTTCCTTCCTTCCTTCCTTCCTTCCTTCCTTCCTTCCTTCCTTCCTTCCTTCCTTCCTTCCTTCCTTCCTTCCTTCCTTCCTTCCCTCCTTCCCTCCTTCCCTCCTTCCCTCCTTCCTTCCCTCCTTCCTTCCCTCCTTCCTTCCCTCCTTCCTTCCCTCCTTCCTTCCCTCCTTCCTTCCCTCCTTCCTTCCCTCCTTCCCTCCTTCCTTCCCTCCTTCCCTCCTTCCTTCCCTCCTTCCTTCCCTCCTTCCTTCCCTCCTTCCTTCCCTCCTTCCTTCCCTCCTTCCCTCCTTCCCTCCCTCCCTTCCTTTAGAGTCAATGTTATTATTTTAATCTAAAATTAATTCCAGACATTAGAGATATTCCTGAAACCGGTGGTGTCTTCCAGCTGATCACAGCATTCCTGTCTAGTGGTCTTGATCAGGTTTTTCCTTTCACAAAAAACAAAGCAAAACAAACAAAACCCCCCCACCCACCCAAACAAACAAACAAAACCCCACAAAACAACCCCCCCCCGCCAACCCCCAAGACTGGGGACTGAACAAATTTTGAAAATTAATAGACTCAGTTTTAGAAACTAGAATTTTCTGTTGAAATCACAAAATTCCTAACTACAAAGTCTTCACTACAGAATCAGGTTTCCAGGGCCAGTGGGAGCTAAGCCTGGCACACCAAGCAAGATTACCACTCTTTTCTCTCTAGAGGAAGAGCTGCTAAACAGGCCAAATGTTTGGGTTTTTAGATAGCAAACTGCAAAATTGTGGCTACTGGCATCATTTGTGCCCTTCATTTTTCATCCCGCAGTCAATCTCTTTATATCATCAGCTAGGAGAAAAGAGTTTGATGAAAATCATGGTTAAAGATGTGAGTGGGAAAGGTGGGGATCGGCTATTTGGCTCAGACACAGGCAACCTGTACATGTTGTGAAGGGCATGTGGTAAGTAGAGTTAGGATTTTTTCCTTTTTCACCCAGTGCAGCCCTATACCTTTATCCTTTTCCTTCTGCAGTCTCCAGATGATGCAAGAGTTGCTATAAATGATATTTCAGCTTTTTATAACTTCAGACACACAGATTACCTCCCCAGCATCCTTTTACTGCTGAGTGTGGGTGGAAAAAAAAAGTCTTTAAAAATGTGCTTTCCACTCATTCCAGTCTATTTCAGTAAAAGAAGTGAGCGGAAAAAGAAAGGCAACAATGATTGCACGGCAACATTCATACCCTTTTGAGTGAAGGATTATATTTTGCTAAACCTTCTAGGAAAATAAATCTTAGGAAAACAAGAATGCTTTACAGAGGTATGAGACTCTTTTGACTCTTTTGTCCAATCAATGATATTTTGGCTTGCTATGATTTCTTCATTGCCTCTCTCCATCTTCAGCAGGATGTATCATTCTGAGTAATCTTGCTTTTTTGGGGCTCTTTGCCTATTGATTTAGCTAGATTAGTAGCAAATCCACCAGAAAGTCTGGCTTACAATGATATTTTTATTTGTTTTTCTACTGAAATTGTAGCTCATGTTTGATGGATAAGTCTGGAGTGGTGAATAGAAAGGAAAGGTGAAAACAAAAATATCTTTAATAAACTTGTTTGAAGGAATCGTTGAGGCTTGACTAGAGAGAAGTCAGGAACTCTGTTTTTCATGAGAGTATATTTCCATATTCATGCCAACAGCTGCCCTCTCTGGTGTTCTTCTGTTTTGAGTAACAGGAATTTAAAGATATGTAGCCAGAATTTGCTTTCTGATTTGAAAAGGTAAAAAGAGGGAAAGCAACCCATCCAATCATCATCAGAGCAGGAGCACCTGCTTGCTCCTTGTCACCATGAACAAAGAGGAGCCCACAGTGGCTGCACTCCTAGTTTTGGCACCTCAGTTTAATGGCTATGGCTGTCTGGAAGGCATCCCAGATTATGTCCTCTTTTCCACCTTCTTCCCTTTGTACTTAAATGAACATAGCTCCTGCAGCCGTTCTAGCAGGATCACGAATTACTTAAATGTGCTGAAAATGAGGTGTAACAGGGACATATTAAATGATCCTGTCGAGCATCATTATCACTAGGAACTCAAATAAGTGAGACATGGCTAATTATACCATGGCCTTCAAGCTGACTAGAAATTTGCATTGAGGGTAAGAATTTGAGTATATTTGAAAAAAAATAGAAAAAAAAAGAAAAAAAAAAGAAAAAAATGTATCAAATAATCTTCCTTTAGCCCATCCTTTATCCTTTCTATGCAATTATCTGTCAACCAGGTAGGAGACTGTCTTTCCACCCCACAACCCAAAATCTCATGTTCAACCCTTTTGACAGAGACCTGCATATTCTCAGTGATGTGGACATTAGTATTTTACTGCTGAGACCCCACTTCTGAGCAGATAGGATTTATGCTACTTAATAAGGGAGGAGACTTGGAAATAATCAGTAATCTGAATATCTTTTACCAGCCTTGAGGGGACAGGAAATGAAACAGGAAGACAAGCTACGTACTTAAGCTGGTCAAGTACTGTCCAGAAGAACTGTCACTGGAAGTGTTCAAAAAATGTGTAGATGTGGCACTTGGGGACATGGTTTAGTGGTGTAGCTGGCAGTGTTAGATTAATGGTCGGACTCAACATTAGAAGGATTTCCAACCTTAATTATTCCATGGGTTTATGATTCCAAGAGTTTTCTACTGGAAAGTGTTGATTGAAGGTTCACATTCATGAAATCTGCCTTGAGAATGTTTGATGTCACTGGACATTTTGACTTGCATCCAGTGGGGCTGAAGAGGAAATGCAGGTTCCAGGGAATTACTAAATCACTGACACTGCAAGCAACCAAAGTCTGTGAGACCCAAGTACATGGGGTAAATGTAGATGTAAAGAGTTAAATATTCCTGTACCCCACAGGATTAAATCTCTACTGTAAAATGGCCTGCAAGAGAACAAAAAATCCATGCTATCATCTCAGATATGACTCTTGGAAATCATACTTTTGGGGTAAGTCCCTATCAACAGAACTATCATTAGTAATATTAGCAATCATACCCTTTTTTCTTTCTGGCAAGCATTCATTTCATCAATTTAAAGGAAAAGGTAGGGGAAAGAGGGAGGAGTGACTAAGTTCCTATTAAAGCCCTTTTGTCTTGTAGCACTGATGGGATTCATATAGATAATGCTGAAATATGTGAAAGATTATTATAAATAAAGCATCAAAAGGTAGAAAATGCCAGAGAGGATAATTACATTGTCATATTTTTATATGAAAATTATTTCCCAGGCAAATGTTGCCTGTTTGGAGAAGTTGAAAATAACTATAAATACATCCTTCTGCATGTCACAGAACAAAACAATTTTAAAGTTTAAACCCCATTATTTTAGAAGAGCCATTTATTTCAAGTAGGTGGCAATTTTCTTCCCTTCCCCCAGCCCACAGTATTCAGTAGCTATTCACCTCTCACAATTTTCATCTAGCCTGTTCTTTAGAATCCAATTGCAACCTTTAAAGTAGTCATCTATTTCTAATGGAAATCTCCACATCCAGCTCTTTGAGCTGCTTTTCCAAACTCTTAATAAATTGCCTCAGGTTGTAGAGTTAGTAATGACACTAAGTGGTGGAGGCCTTTCACGAAATGTTCTGAACCTCAATTCTCTCCTCACCCTTTCTTTTGTCCTCTGCTGCGTGCATTTTTGCAGATTTCCAACAATTACACAGTCAAGTGGAACTGATGACTTTATTCTCCTGCAACAGAATTTGGGAAATTTGCCAGATAAGTGGGTATGAGAAGGAGCATGTAAACGGGGTCAGCTGAAGTAGAATTGGATCTTGAAAGAGCAGTAAATACTCAACTCCCACAAAGTACTTTTCTTGGCAAGAATGATCTCTTCAGGGAGAGAAAGAGAAAATCAGAGGGTGACTTATGTTACTGATCTTGCCTCCTGCTACTTTCTGACAATGGGTGTCTGTGGTGAGCTGGAGTTTTTGAAAGCCAGTTGGGGTGTGACAGCACTCGGAGTGCTCTGCGGGCACGCTCCTTGTGGAAGTGCTAGAATGAGAGGCGACCTCAGAGGATGCGAGAGCATTACCTGTGAAGAATCTCAAGTATGTCCAAGTGCCTTTCTGAGATGCTGGAGCTGAGAAATGATTCAGGACAATAAGTCTCAGGTAATTACTGGCTTTTCTGGTACACAGCCCTTGACATAAAGAAGCAAAATTTCTAAGGGCAGTATTTGATTGCAAGTACCCATTTGATCTTTAGTACCATAAAATGGCATAAGATGGACACTCAGGAATAGAGTATCAAAAATTCATGGAATGGTTTGTGTTGAAAGGGATTTTAAACTTTGCTTCACACCTCTGCCATGGGCAGGGACACCTTCCACTATCACAGATTGCTCCAAGCCTCATCCAACCTGGCCCTGGACACTTCCAGGGATGGGGCAGCCACAGCTGCTCTGGGCAAGCTGTGCCAGGGCCTCCCCACCTTCCCAAGGAAAAATTTCTTCCCAATATCCCATCTTACCCTGCCCTCCGCCAATATTAGATAAATGTTTTGCTGAGACGTCTGTATTCTGGGACAGAAGGCTACATGGACACCACAGAAGAAGCAAGAGTCCTGATAAAAAAAGATTGTGGGCATGTAGGTTCTCAGGTGTGGATAAGTACCCAATGTTGTCATTGATAGGGCAAATGCAGCCCTGAACATCTAAACAGGGGAATTATCAAATAAAGAAGGGAAGCAATGTTCCTTGGTAAGGAGGATGGTATCTTAGTTCTGGTTTCTACACTTTAAAAGAGGTTGTGTGTGAGTCCGAGAGCAGTCAGAGAAATATTACATGCATGTTTTAAAGCAGGGGAAACCTGTCTCACCATGAGAAATTTAAGAAGTCCAATCTAGTTTATCCAGGAGTATAGTAAGAGGTGAACTGGTCATGGTCTAAAAATATCTGTGTTAGGAAGAGATTTTAGGAAACACACAATTTTTTAATTATGAAGAGCAAAGCTTAATGAGATTTGGTAGTCTGAAACAAAGCTATTGTGAACCCAGAGTAGGAATGCAGTGTACATTTTAAACTGTGAAGATAATTAACCATTGAAACAGTTTAACTGAGTATATGGAAGACTCTGTCACTTGAAAATGAGCTAAAGATAAACTATTATTTAAACTCAATTAAGTGCCTGCTGCAGACATAGCTACAAGGTTTTGTGGTCTGGCGTTACGCACATCAGATTGAAGGCTATGACTACCTCTTCTAAATTATAATTCTTCATTAATCATTTCTGTATCAAAGGGATACTTCTTTAGAAAGGGCAGGAAGTACTCTGAAGACTGCAATTAAGAACACTACATTATCACATATTTAATTATATTCGAACATAAATGAGCTATAACATTTAAAGACTTTAAGAAATAAAACCCTCTGCATTGCTCTGGGCTTGCTATTTCTGTCCTGAGTAGTCAACGTTCACAGATTCATCTTCTGGTTTTTTAGACATCATCAGCCATCTGACCTCACCTCAAAATTGCACAATAGAATGGGAAACCATCTTCTGTTCCTTGCTGTTCTCTGGGATCAAACCCCATCTCCTCTGAAGAGACAAAACAAGTGTTGGCAGACTGATTTTGTTTGTGTTAAAGCAGCCTTTTAAAAGAATCTCATGACAACACTACTAGCTTCCATGCCAGCTTGTCCGTGAGGATGTTAGTCACCTGACTGATAGAAATCCTTTGAGAAAAGAGGGAATAAAAACCTGAAATGCATGCTGCTGCCAGATCATTAATGATACAAGGACAAAGCAGAGGACTTGTGTATGAGCTCTGCATCATGGCTGTAACTGTACAGAGCAGAGGAAAAGCAAATCCCAAGATTACAGACCAGTGCATCACTATTAGTAAGGGAGATGTTCATACTTCATCAGGATCCTTCAGGGCACAGCAAGTCACTCAGATCAGCAGGACACAGGGACTTGCTTCTGAAATATAAACCTGTGCTTGCTAAAGGAATTGCTCACATCACCTACAGCTTGAGAAATCTGCTGCCATTCATGCAATATTGGAATGAGGCATGAAAGAAGTTGTGGATTTATCACTGTTCCTTACACCAAGAAATACCTTTCTGCAATATCAAGTCAACCCACCACCAAATTTGTACCAGCTTCAGAGAGTTCAATACTTTGTAGGTTTTTCCATGCAAGATCAATGGGATCTAAGGAAAATCTGCAGGTGTTTCTGCCCCTCCCAGGCAGCTTACTGCAAATACTTCCTTCTTAATATTGCTGCAGGACAATAGAAGCACAAGAAATTTACAGAACCTTAAGAAGCATCCTGAAAACAATTGTTGTAGGAGCAAAACAATGACTCTCATTGCAGTAACAAAAAATCTGAAAGGTCTGCATCTGCATAAAGAGACAAGTGTCATAAGCTGCTTCTGCATGCACTGAAATTCTCTGAACCTTCAAAAACACTGAATTAAATGTATATTTTAACAAAATGAAGGAGTCCATAAACAGGGATGTACAGAATTTCCAAAAGTTATACAGGTTAAAAAATATATTGTCTACTACCAAAAGTGAATCTATTTGGATCAGAAATCAACCTGCATGCTGCAATTGTGTTCCATTTCAACATTAGGTTAGAGGCAAACAAATGAAAAACAAATGGTGAAAGGAAAGGAAGGCCATGGTTTTTGCTTTAGAAGATGAAATACACATTGCAAGTTCATTTTTCGTGAAGAGAAGGCTTGAGAAGGACCTTTCCCTATACCACAGTGGAAACAATGTTTTTTTCAGACTGGCTCATATAATTTCCATTGGATTAGGATATTTGTTTTAAGTAGTTTGGTCTCTAAACCAATATGCAGGCATGGTTTTTTGTCCCCTTGGTAACTTTGCATAATCTTTTCTCTGAGACCTATGTATTTGTTGTGGTTTTGACCTCCTGCAGTGTGTTGAACTCCTGTCTAGAAGGGATAGAGTCAATGTGCCACAAAACTGAAATGCAAAACCATTCGGGGCTTGTGTGGCTAAATGAGTCACTACCCAAAAGTCTGTTTTTTACTGTACTCGAGGCAAAACCAGCTTCCTTTCCCCTGTGTTTATGAGAATGAATTACCTTGAGGTCTTACAAAATGCTGTGGCATGTTCTTGCTACCCGCTGGGCAAATGAGTGCAAATTAAACCACACTTGATTTTCATATGACAGGTAATTATCATAAACTGGATAACTCACAGCCACAAAAGTACAGCTGAACAAAACTGTGGACTCTGGAGGTCTCCTCTGGCTCTAAGACAGAGTAGTTCTCATACTTCACTCAATTTAAACCATGCTGATATGACAATAGGTTTCCCTATCCAGGAGAGAAACAAACCTACATTTGCAGCTTTGTGGTAACACTGTTATTTGCCCCCATAATTTCATCCCTTTTCACAGTCTTCTTGTACAGCTTGTGTGAGAAAGTCTTCCCTTGTCAAGACAATGTCAAAAAAAAAAAATTTTAATGTAAAAAAAGTCAAAAATTAATTTTTGACAATTGACAATGTTTAAGATCATTTTATCTTCTCCCTCTACCCAAAGCACTCAATTAAACCATACTTCCAGTCCACACAATTCAGTCTTGATAAATCAATGTTTTCAATAGCAAATAAATTGGTTACATGACAAGTTTTCAGCTGGTTCTAGCAAGAATGGGCAAAGGCCACAGTGTGATGACAACTTGCTTTCTCTTAGGGCATTTCCTTTCCACAGAGATATCTCTGGACACACATTCTTGCCTTTCAGTTGTTCTTCCATCTGCTGACATCAAAACTTCCCCATAGGAAACACCTGCTGGAGCTGGGAAAGACAGTAGGAAGTTTCTCATGGTGCTATGGGAGAATTTGAACAGTGAAGTAGATCACAGATCTTTTAATCAATTTTTGGACTTTCTCTTCCTTGGCCTGCCTTGCCCTGTGGTCAAGGTCTTGAAAAAACGGCCCCAGCTTGAGCTTTGTAATTTGCAACTCAGCTGTAGCTGCCAGCAGTAAAAGCTCAATGACAACCTTCATCCTGGAAGCCTCCTTAAGGGATGCATGGAGATTAGCAAGGAAGTGAGTCACAGAGTGGACATATTCATCAGCCTCTTATCGTTCATAAGCACCATCCCAAAACTGGCTCGTTCTCGTGCTGTGTCGCGTCTTCACACTGGTACAGGATGAAAGAGATTGTTCCAATACTGTAGTCAATGATCAAAATTAAAAAGTGGGGCCCCGAAATTGTCATGACATTTCTCCAAAGCAAAAAGAATTGTGAAGAGATTAATTTATTTTGAATTTTTTTTGGAAGAGAGATCTTAATTTTTTATTAATATTTTTTAAAGTATTACCTGGTCATTGAGATACTCATGGACAGGATTATTCTTTCTCATTTATGAGAGAAAACTGGGGAGCTGATTGATTGGTGAGGTAAGAATATAAGAGACAAAACTGAAGTCTTTAAGAGGAGGAAAGGGCTATGACCTATACTTAATCATTAATATATCTGTTGCACATTGTGGGGAATACTATTGTATTCTTGGATAATAAAATTAAAAAAGAAAAAGGAAATAATTTTTACAGACTGCAACAACAAATCTTGGACCTTGAGGCCATCAGTTGTGGCAAATGCTAGAACATGAGTTGATGTAACCATTAATGTTCCTAGCTAGTCCTGCAATATCTTTCATTGCAGAATCACAGTTTGGACTCAAAAATGGGTTAGGTTTCAGTGTTGTTATACAGTGTTTTAAGAGAACAGAAGCAAAAGAGTTTGTTTTCTGCCTAAGGACAGCTGGTTTTGAGACAATTTAGAAATAAACCTTGCAGCTTGGATTGAGGACCTTTAGAGAGAGGATGGATATATTCTGCATGTCCATGTCTATACTCCAGGCTGTTGGATAGACAATAAACAACTGAGCTTGCCCAGCATGATGCATCCATGTAGCAAGCATTTTCAGTGCTGATTTCGCCAAGCCTAGGAAGACAACCTGCAAGGCCCTCACATCTGCTACTGCTCACCAGATGAGCAGCAATGCATCACTTATTTCCCCATCTGCAATGCTTTGACCTTGCTGATGGCTTTGCAGCTGGATGCTTTGTCAGTTCAGAGTCTGGTACATTTCCAGAGGTTTTGCTTCCAGCCTTGTCCCTTCTCCTGCAAACCATGTCTTGTGCCTAAAACAAGGAAAATTCCAATAACTTACATAAATTCTTTGATAATTTTGACAGAATGAATGGTTCTTTTGCATGTTTAAGTTGACAATAAGCACAGTGTGACCTCCTGTAAAATCAGTTTTCCATCAAGCCATGGAACTCCAAGTATAAAGTTACCATGTCAGGCTCAGCATCTTTTGCTCCCTATCCATCTTTCCCCAGATGTGTTTTTTTCTGTTAGTTTGCTCTGCATACACTTCTAGGTGTTTATCTCTGGTTCTTAAATACTCTCACTAAGTCATGAAAGGGTCAGCTTCTTGTCTAGTTTTTGCTGCTGATGTTCTCTGCAGGTCATTAAGAAAACATCATGTTTATTCCAAAATAACTGGCATCACCAGGTGACCATAGTGCTCTTCCCCAAACTCAGTATAAGCTCATATCAGAGCTGTGCTTTCTTTTTAATTCTCTCGATTTTACTCCATGTATCACCTTTCCCACGCTGAAACAGGTCCTAACTAAGCTAAGGTTTCACAGGACCAGGTGAGAAAGAATCTTTTAAGTCCAGCAATAAACTAGAAAATGGCTGTGTCTTCCAAGAATCTGGGATCATTTCAGAAGGCATAAAGGCCCATATTATCTCAGATTAGAAAACATTTTTAATACTATTTTTATTCAGTTTGCCCAACAAACTAGAAAATTATAGCCTTTGATAAATATTGTTATAAATCAGAAATCTAGAAAATAAGGTATAGGATGAACTACTTCAGGCCAGAAAAATTCCTTCAAATAAATCCTTTTTGCCCCTAAATCTCACTTTGCTTTCTCAGCATAAATTTTTTCCTTAAAATTTGGTCACTCTGTAAGCACTGCCATATGAAGAATTTCTTATGGTCCATTCTATTAATATTTTTTTATTTTTAGTCTTTTGCAAGTTGGAATTATGCATTTTCAGTTTTTCTTCAAGTCAGAGCATCTATTCAAGCCCATTTTCTACGACAGACTTCCAGAGAACTTTCATACAGTTTCTTTAGAGCTTCACCCACCTATGGAAACAACTGGTTTTCAGGAAGGATGTGATGATGTGACAAATGAATGCTACGGCAATCAAGAAAAAGGTAACATTGTAAAATTCCAGTAAGTATTTAACATGGCTAATAATTTCAGTATAAATTTCCCTGGAAAAGTAGCAGTGTTCTCTCCATTACTGAAAAAAAAAAATTTATAATTTCATCTCTATTTGTATCCCTGTGGCCAGCACTCTTTAATAAGCTTTGCAGTGAGAATGCTAAAAAAACCTCAAAAATTCTATGAGTTTTTCAGCTTCAGAGTTCTGCTCAACACTGCTGAAGGCTGCTAGCTTCTTGTTATCTCTGTGGGCTGGTGATGGGTCATAGCAGCTAGAGGTGGGAGCACTGTTTTCCCACAGCTTGACCTCTGTGACAGAGCCTGACTTTGGCACACGATGCTCAAGAAGTTTCAAAGTTTTTGTGGAAGTGCCATGGAAAAACATGTACTTAGCACCCATCAAAAAACCATAAAAGATGTATGATTCTGTAGTTAACCCAAGAATCATTTGGGTCTATGAAAATCAACTCAGCAATATAAGCAAAGTATTGAATCACGCAAGCCTACAAAAATAGCTCAACCTTCCTTCAGATTTAGTTTCTAAGCTTAGACAAGAGTCTGGATTTGGTGGTCTTGGTAGTTAAATTGCATTTTGGGAATTTTAATCTGATACTAGTGGAAAGCCATGCAGCTGCCCAATGTTATGACATTTTTACCATTTGTCCTGGGAACAGAAATTGGATCTCTTTTGATGCTCTTCGGGTTTTGTCTTTCGTTCTTTCATATATTCTCTGTATCCTTCACACATATGTTTGTAACTCTGTCACCTATTGTGTTAGTAGATAGTTTTGCCAGTACTTTCCCATGGCCTTTCCCTAAGCAGAAAGACAAAACAAATTCCAGAGCTCCAAGCCCCAGGAGGTACAAGGTTCCCTCCTATCTTGTATCTTCCTGGGATCCAAGGCTAGGAACAACCTTTTGAGATAAATTCTCATGGACAAAGTACAACTAGTGCTGAAGAGGGGGCTCCAGAGAAGGGGGGAAATTGCATCATCACTTGTCCTCTAAATTGGTGCTTTTTATCAATTATGCCATTTTCCTAAAACCTATAAAAATGTACTCATCCCTGGGGGGAGGGGGGGAGGGGAGCAGGCTCTTTTGGACATCTTTCCGTAACTGCTCCTGAAGGCCTTCTTTAAAGATCCTCTTTTACATTACCTCCTTACTAAAATTATCTCGAGTTTAATTTCCAGGTTGAGCAACAGGCAACACTTTCATGTCCAGATGCTACTCATCACAATCAGAAAAATATGATTAGAATTAGCCTAATTGCTATTCTCATCCAAAAAGGCCTCAGGGACAAAATTTCTGCTGGTGGTTTTGCCTTGCCATTTGTGCATGAAATAAGCACAGTTTTATAGAACCGTGGACACACAGAATTATAGAATTACAGAATGGTTTGGGCTGAAAGGGACCTTGAAGCTCATCTCATTCCAACCCCTCTGCCATGGGCAGGGACACCTTTCACTACCCCAACTTGCTCCAAGCCCTGTCCAACCTGTCCTTGGACACTGCCAGGGATGGGGCAACCACAACTTCTCTGAGCACCTGTGCCAGGGCCTCACCACCCTAGCACACTTCACTTGTTCCTTTCTGAGGTCTCCTTGATAGGGGAGACAGGTAGAAATTCTGTTAAAGAAAAAAAAAATCATCTTTAATGAAATAAAGTATGACTTAATGGTTTTGGAACTGGAATAGCTACTGTAAGAAAAGCTAGACAGACAGAATAAAAAGAAGATGTATTGTTCCTATATGATATAGCCTGATGCTTCATAGGAACATTTTTAGTTAAACAGCTAAACCAGAGACATCCCTTCAATTCTTTTCACACAACAGAAGACCTCTTTCCCAGCTGAGTGTCTGTGTAAGTCACAGATACCTCACAGTCCTCTTGGACAGAGTTTCTGAAGAATCAGAGTGCACAAGCAATGACTGTTGCCGTTGAAACAGCCCTTCACCATCTCTGGTGAATGTGTTCAACAGATCAAGAACTTCATTCCAGTGTGCCTCCTACAAGTGATTCCTTGTTTGAACAGCTCCTTTGCCTTTCAGAACAAGGGCTGATGAAAAGGTGAACAGCAAGTGAGAAGCTGCAGCAGGTGACTCATCTCTTCAGAAGCTAAAGTATAACAAAACAAAGGTGTTTGATGCTCAGCTGACCCCATGAGGATTCATCTTCAACCTTGTATATGTACATCAACTGTACATTCATGACTACATGCATGTACCACAGAGTGGGAACTCAGAAATCAACTGCCTTGTAAAATCAAATAATCCAGTAATTTTTTCCCTACACACATTGATTTGCTTAATAAAAGGAATCTACCTTTGTATATATTAGCTGGTATTTGGTTTTCCTCCATACCTGTTTATTAATAAAGATAATATTGAGTAAGGGAAGGAATGTATGATGGTTGATAGTCTCAACAGAAGGTGAGTTATGTATCTAATTCCCTGAAGGTCTCTGCAAATATTCAAGAAAATATTTAGCAAGGCCTCATGTAAAATTAGTCCAAAAGATCCATAGATTTGTGTATGAAATCCGGCCTATTTTTTCAGCCAGTGGTTTATGAATATTGGTGGATTAGAAGGCACTCTTCAAAGAAATCAAGTTGGCTATTGGTGCTCACAAATTGTATCCAGAGACCTACATCTGAAGAGATGTAAAAATATAATGAGAGGTATATGTTGTTAATCTGTAAGATTAAATGATCTAATCTGACATTTTGCATCTCTTACAGGCAGAAAATACTGCCTTGTGATGCCTAGTTTAAGACCAAAAATGGTGTGCTTGGCCAAATAACTTCCCACAGAGCACTTGATCTGGATTTGAAGTCATCCAGCAAAAATACCTCTGACTGAATATTGTCATCTGTGATGTGTATGTCTCCATCTCAGTTTGGAAGTTGGGGGTGAAAGTAGAAATGTATGGGGAAAAGTGCAACTCATTCTGCCGCAAACAATTAACATGGTTAAAGATCGTGCCTGTTTCCTGACAGTGCCCATTTCAAACCCCCAGCAATCTTCCCAAGAAGTCAAGCAAGTTTTGTTTTGGGTATGGTGCTTAAGAGAACGTTGTACAATAAAACATGATTTAAAAACACACCTACGGGCAGGATCATACATTATTTCAACTAATCCTACCTATTAGAGAAAGAAAGAACATTGCTGATATTTGTTTGCTCTGCTGTTGCCATTTTGTAAACTTACAAAGCTCTTTACTGATTTGGGCAGTTAAGGCAATGTGGTCAAAAAAGCCCTGCGGTGTGAAGACTACACTAAAAATGGAAAATTTCTATACATACACCTTAAGATATTATTTCTTCTGGAACAAATATATGTCTATATATTATATATCTATGTATTCATATCTATCTATCTATCTATCCTGTATGCATGAATGGTGGTTTGCCGACGATGTAATTTTTGTACAGTTGCATAAAAATTGCTGTAGTAATTTACACAGCTCACTGATCCCTCACACATAATCTTACCCTCTGAAATTATAAATTAGAAACATTGTTAAATTCTTGTATTTTCTTTAAAGTGTGGGTGTGCTGGGAGGAGTTCAAATGCGTAAGTAAGCCTTTCAACTGGTCTACTGAAGGACCAGGTGTTTAGCCTGCAAATTTCCCCTAAAAATATCACTAAAGGTGGGTGTGAAGAATTAGAATGTGGCTCTGGCTTTAGAAGTTCCTTAAAAAAAAAAAAAAAGAAAAAAAAAAAAAAAAAAGAAAAGAGAAGCAAGCCTTATTTCCCAAAAATGATTCAATAGTTAAAATTCACATTTCATTTACAGCCCAACAATATGTTCTATGCCCACACAGATTTAGCCTGTCATTTTATAGATGGGTTTTGCTAGGTTATAATGGCAATAAAATAACAATCCACAGTTTTCCTGAGAAGGGAGCAGTGCTCCTTGCAAAGTTTCCTCTCTCCAAGCACCACAGCCATGAAGAATGGCGCCCAGATTATGTCCTGTCGATGGTTAATTTCAAATCCAGAAGTTTATTAATTTTGACTCATAGCAGAAAAGGCCATGACCAATTATTATTCAGTAAAAAATCCTGCTGTTTAGCCAAAGAACTGCACTGAGCAATCCTGCACTTGA
>NC_086283.1:76430501-76468999 GCF_021018805.1 Prinia subflava
AAGAAAAAAAAGAAAGAGAAAAGAAAAAGAAAAGAAAAGAAAAGAAAAGAAAAGAAGAAAAGAAAAGAAAAGAAAAGAAAAGAAAAGAAAATGAAATAGAAAAGAAAGAAAAGAAAAGGAAAGGAAAGGAAAGGAAAAGAAAAGAAAAGAAAAGAAAAGAATAAGAAAAGAAAAAGAAAAGAGAAAAGAAAAGAAAAAGAAAAGAAAAGAAAAGAAAAGAAAAGAAAAGAAAAGAAAAGAAAAGAAAAGAAAAGAAAAGAAAAGAAAAGAAAAAAGGAACAACTAATCATAAGGCAACAGACTTCTTCAGATTATATTCCTTCACAGCTCTTCAAAGCCAAAAAGACTTTTAAGATAATAATTATGGTAGGAAGTGCAAGTTATCATTAATATTGAGAAAAACAAAAAAAGAGCTTTCTTGAAATCTCTGTTTGAGTACATTTGTTGTTTTCTGCTACTCCTGCAGAAACCACCCTCTTTTCTATTTTGTTTTTTTTCTTCTTCAGAGAAGTTGAGATGAAACCTTGAATCACCTGTCAAATAGGCCATTATGAAACGCCCTCCTTTCCATAAAAGTTACCAAGATGAGAAGAATCTATCATTCTCTACTGTTCTGTCCTGTTCAAATACAGGATAAAAATGAAGAGAAAGGTAAAAAGAACACTCATTTCTGATGGGTAAAAAAAGGTTTATCTGGAGACAATAACAACAGTAGCAGAAGAAGGAGACTGGGCTTTTTATGAACCAAGTAATCAAAACTTTCAGTTTGGACAAGTTCCTTAAATTATGTGTCTCAGTCTCCCTGTCTGTATAATGGGGATTTGTTATTTCCATTCTCAGGAGTAATTTATCAACCTTCTTAGAAGGAAAAAAAAATTCCAGAAGACTGGAGATTTTAGAGTAAATCTACTTGCAGGGAGTAAGTAGTCTGAACCATCCTCACCAGAACAGGGGACAGTTGTGGGAGAAATTCTACCCTGCTGGTGTCCCTGTATCCCACACAAGGCTGTACTCAAATTAGAGGAACCAAAGCACCAAGGAGCAACAGAAGCATTTTTGTCTTGTGTCTGCACTTAAACTGATGCAAATCACACTCGTGTGCAATGGAGTGATGTGAATGCCAAATCGCAGGATCATAGAAATCATAGATTCATGAAATTATTTGGATTGGAAAGGACTATAAATATCATCTCATTCCACCCCTGCCATGGCAGGGACACCTTCCCTTTGACCAAGTCCCATCCAGCCTGGCCTTGAACCCCTCAAGGGATGAGACAATCTTAAGTTTTCTGGACAAACCCTAATCCTTAAAGCATTTGGGGCTCTCCAGTGGAGGATGTAGATATTAATTACCATTTCCAGATATATAAATATTATTGAGTCAAGGATCCTTGGCATAACCAAATCAAGGATCTCCCAGGTGCACAACAAGAGTTCCACTGTTCAGTACCACCCTCCTGTTCCAATGGCAAGGACTTTTCAAGGCGCTGCTTCAATAAACACAAGACACTTCTGATCATGCAAAAAGTTCCCCCTTCAATTTTCTGACCTTTATGACTAAAATGACATAACATATCACTTATATCCAATGGATGACTGCAGTTTTTTTGTTCAAGATGTTCTTTTCCTTGTCATAGAAACAAATATCTAGTCATACAGATAAACTCAAAAGTGCAGTTCAAATTACAAAAGGAGGTAATAAAGGCACAACCTTCATGCTGAGAAAATGGTTATCCTGACACAGACACTCTTGCAAAGTGATTCATCCCAGCCTCAGAGGGGTGCTCAAAGCAGTCAGATGATCACTGTCTCGAAAAGCATGTTTCTGTCTGATGGCCCACAGGGATGCTGGAATGGATACCTTGAATTTAGATATTGTGAGACTTAAAGAGGACCAATCTAAGCTAAACATAGTTGTCTACAGTGCTGAGGTCTGGGTGTGAGCTAGTTGTCATTGTGTTCAGGGAGACCTGGTAGGTCTAGGTATTAGGGCAGTTAACAGCCATAAGGGCAAAATTAATTTCACCCTTGAGTTGATTCTTAACTTTTGATTATATGAGTCCCTTCCTAATTTTTGTTAACTACTTTGACTACATTTTTTTGTTGATAATGGAAATCTAGATGACTACTTTATGTGTACATATATAGGATGCATAAAATTACAACGAGGATCCATAAAAATAGTTAAAATTGACCTTGCATGAAAATCCCTTTTCTCACCTGTCATTGAAACCTTGGTGACACCTGTGCCTTCCACTTTCTGTCCTCCAGATAACTTCAGTCTAAAGGATGTCTTATTACATTTACTTCTTTTCAGCTGCCCTTTAAAATGACAAGTTGCTGTGGTGCCATGTTTTTAGTGAAACAGGGTTCTCCCACAGGGACTGTCACCTTATACTGAGAAAACCTATTTTGCTATATCCAACAACGTTTGGAGAGAGAACCACAGAGTCTCAGCGCATGTGGTCTCACACAGTGTAATAAAATGTGTCCCCAGAGTGTGATCCAGCTTTACACATCCACCACATGAAAGATAACACCAGAGCTGGTCATCCTGGGCTCCCTTTGCAGAGAATGGTGGGGGGAAGTGTGGATGGGTAAAAAGGAAGCTTTAGAGGCTCGATTCATCTGGATGAACTTAGGTCTATTTCAGGATGAAGTGAATCACGTGCCAAATGATCTCTGTAGGAACCCAGAATGACTAATGCAGGAGTAATCACCTGCACGACAGACACAGCCCAGAGATGCCTCAGTGCACGGTGTGCCTTAGCAACCTCGTGGAAGATGAACATCATTTTTGCCTGTCCTTATAGCCTAATGACACAGCAATCAAAAAAGAGATTACTCACATCTTGTCAGATTTTATGTGGAACACAGTGTACAATGGTCAAGCTCCTCTGGGTTTTTTTTGTCCTCTGAGAACCTGCCAAGACATGGCATGAATCAGTGCTTGCTGCACCGAACACGTAGCACTGGAGCTGCTGCATCTTCTGAAAGGTTCCTGCTGAAAGAAGCAGTGGCTGTTTTGTTATTCTGTCTTTTCCTGCCTCTCAGGGGAAAAGTAAAAGCTTGGTATGTGGCAGTGGGGATCCCTGAAGCAAGGGGAATAAAGAAGAAAACTGTGGTTTCTCACATCCTTTATGTCTGCACAGCAAAAGGGAGAAATGGCCAGTTGTGTGACCAGAGGGAATTAATTTTGAAAACTGCACTGCTGTGAAGCTGCCAGGCAGCTGAAAAGAGGTTTTTCAAGCCATTGATCTTGATTCATGTCACGGGGGCTGGGAGTGGAGGTACTCTGGTCAGGCTTCACTCTCCCCACTCACTGCAGAGGCCTCATGCTCGAAACCCTGATGACTGAGGATTCTGGTGCTTGCTGAATTTGTTATCTCTGTTGGATCTGCAGAAATGAAAGGTGAGCTTAAAGAAAAGCCCACAAGAGGTCAATGAGGGAAGATGTTGGCAAGAAACAGCTTTCTTTCACTTTTTAGCCAAAGACTGTTGATTACGTGGGTCCATATTTCATCATCAAAGGGTAGCTCAGAAAAAAAAATGAAGGAAAGAAGCATGTTAAATTTAACATGAGGCATGTTAAGAAGCTACCAGATGAGTAAGAGAAGCATCTTAAAACAATAAAATACAGGATATGTGGAACAACAACACATACCACTGGAGTTCTCCAAGTTCCTGTTTGGTGATTTGAAAGTATCTATGATTTATATGTTTGAATTTTATCTTTTTTAGTAACATATTGATGTTCCTTACTGCCCTGTAAAATTATTCTCAATCATTCGATAATAAATTAAGCTAAGGAAAAACCTAGAATTCTTCTCCTTCAGGGAGATGTTGTGGAAATTAAGAAAAGATTGGAGACAATCAGCTTTTCAAACTTTTTTTTCTAAGTGTCTGAAAAAATGCAATCAGATGGCAGCTTCACTCATTTTTTTTTATTCTGTATATAGAGGAGAACATAAATCTCCCATTCACTGTGTCACTGGGACCATGACACAGATGGGAAACTGATGTTAGAACTAAACCAGAGGAAGCTTGGTTTCAGCCAAGAACCAATGTTTGCTGTGGTCAGTTATCTCCATGTAATCCTTTCCATTAAGGAGGAGTGGAATAATATTCTGTTTCTGTAGTTATATTATAGTTATATCTTGATTAATATCCCTGTGACACTGAAGTCAAAGGAAACATGATTACTTTCAACAGGACCAGCTTTGTTACCTCTTTATGTTTTGGTATATTCCCTCTAATCTGAAAAGCTCTCAACTAGATGTTTTGCAAACTCAACTCCAGCCATGAGGACATGGATGGATTGACCTCTCCCTAGTCAAGCTGTCCTGACTTTAGAAAGCTGCAAACAGATGTCACAGCCTCCAAAAGAGCCTTGTGTCAGTCCCAGGAATGGGTGATTTACCCCCTGGATGAGTCAGGGGCAATTTTCCCATGCACTTTGCTGCCTGACTTTTATCACCCCAGCTGCTTGTTTCTCATGCTCCTGAACATGCAGACACAGGTTTGTGCCCAGCTGCTACTCTGCAGCATGCTCTACATTCAAGCCTTGGGCTCTGCCTCCCTGCTCACGTGTCCACAGCCTCAGGGGTTGCTTGACTGTGCCTGAACTCATCCTTTCCTGAGCTGGATTAGAATATTGCACACACACAGAGATGAAACACAATGAAAAATCTCACAAATATTTTTTTGTCAAGTTGTTCATTGAACTGGGATGTGAGAAAAGGGGCCATGGGCTTATCAATGGTCATAAAGAGTAAATCCTTTGGAATCTCTCCTGTGAGGAAAGGCTGAGAGAACTGGGACAGTCCTGCCTGGAAAAGAGCAGCTTTGGAGTGACCTAATTTGTGGCTTTCCAGTACCTGAAAGGAGCTGACAACAAAGGTGGAGAACGACTGTTTACAAGGGTCTGGAGTGACAGCACAAGGGGAACGGCTTCCAATTGTAAGAGAATGGGTTTAGATTGGATATTAGGATGAAATTCTTCCCTCTGAGGGTGCTGATGAGGCTGTGGCTCAGGTTGTCCAGAGAATCTGTGGCTGCCCCTGGATCCCTGTGAGTGTCCAAGGCCAGGTTGGATGGCACTATTCCACTGGGATAGTGGAAGGTGTCCCTGCCCATGGCAGGGGATGGAATGAGATGATCTTTAAAGTTCCTCCCAGCCCAGGCCACTCTATGATTCTATGAATGATGCCAGTGCTGTCAAACAACACTCATTTACCAATTTCCTATTGAACAATAGTATTGTGGTGAAAGAATCCAAATATGGGGGTTTTTTTCTACAGCATTTTGATGTCACCTTTCTGTGTAGTAACCAGGCTAAGTTTGTGAGTTAGTATTTATTATCTGTGTGAAAATGGTAATAGGCAAACATGAAAATGAATGAAATGGGAAACCAACAAGCAAAGGAAAACTGAAAATTTATTGCCTGGTCAATGAGGAGCACTTATTTTTTCAGGAAAACAAAGGAGGATTTAAGCCTATGAATAAAACTGAAGGAAAGTAAGAGCTTTGAAGAGAGTGGCTTATGAAACCGCAGTTGTGCTCACCCCAAGAGCTCACCCCATCACACAAAATCCAGCACAAAATGCTTCTTCACTCACATTTAAACTTGCATTTGCTTCTGGGGGGTGTGCACGTTTTTGACAGCTTCTTCCTGTGAGCAAATGAGCTCTTGCATGAGATGAGGGAGGAAACAAGAGATAAGCTCACAGTAACTCCAGTCTTTGCACTGGGAGCTGTATGGGATCACACTGCTTAGCACAGCAGGAGGATAGGATCACCAGGAAAGCCCTCAACCAAAGCTCTGTCAAAGTGACAGTCAGACAAGACAGACACGAATCTGACTGCTACCTTCACAGTGAGGACGCTTGTTTAGACCAAATCTGACAAGATAAAATTAAACTGCACAGAGCTATAAATCTTGAAGGAGCTTAATTTATATATATGTGTGTGTGTGTGTGTGTGTGTGTGTGCTTTGGGCAAGGATGAGCAGTCCAGAAGGGAAAAGGTTTATAATTTTTTTTTAATTCTATAATCCACCTTATCTGCTGTGTTTCCTGCATTATTCCTGCTTCTGAAATATCCAGATCTGTGTTGGTTACATAAGCTGCAATCCTGAGGAGCTGTACTCAACTAGTTGGGGAACCTAACCAGGAGAGTGCAACTTTCAGGTCATTAAAGATAAACAGCTCAGCTTGATTTCTAAACACTCAGAGCCACTTACTGCTTCAAGAGCATTAAAATAATAATAATAAAAAAAATCTATATGTATATATAGATTTTTTCTTTTGAATCTTGATTTTGAAGGAGTGACAGACTGTTTCTGAAGGTCCAACCTGTATTCATCTCCCCTCACTTCATTTCTCAGCAAATGTGTCTCTCTAAACAGAAAGGCTGAATTTATTTCCAATAAGTTATTCACATGGGGTTGGTTATAACTATTCTACTGAATGCAAGACTGAAAAGTGTGAATGATATTCCTTCATGAATGGAGGTGTACAATGGAAAATGTAGGATGGGTATCAGGAGAAAATTTGTAGGTGTCTATCATGGATGTGGCTTTTCCTTATAGACAAAAACCTGGGCAACAATCCTTGGTCTGTCTTCAAGCTAGGTTAGATGAAGCATTAGGAAATGCAGTGAAATAAATAATACTTGACTGACCTGTGAATTACTAGGGTACTCTAGTATAAGGTAGAAGAACTGTGGAAGAACTTGAAGAGATTTTAACATCTATAACTGTGACAATGATGCCCCTTCCAATAATCCATCTGAACTCACAGGACACTTGAGTATAATGAGCTTAAACCTATCAAAATGCATTTACTTTGCATAATTCTTAAACAGCACAAAAGAAGGCACCTCACAAATAGCTCTTTCAATAATGCCATACCTTTGCTAGAAGACCTTACCTCCAAAAAGATCTAAGATTGTTCCCTGGACAGGCTGAAGAACCCTGCTGATTCTGACCTTCAAAAACACAGGGTAACCAAAGTTCTGTGAAATCTATAAGGCCGTGGTTGCTGAATGCCTTAAAGCTATGCTGCAAAACCTTGAAATTGATTGGAAATTTTAGGCGGAGTTGGTGTAAAGACTGTAAGACATGAGTGATGTGTTCATGTACATGCTGAAGATCTTTTTCACAGGTCTGTCCTACCTGGTTTGTGTGACTGTGGCTGCCATTGATGGTAGTGAGAGTCACCTACCAGCAAGTGTAGGGAAGGGTAAAAAGAAGTGAAGGAACAGAAGGTTGTGTCTACCTTGAGCTGGATTTGGAACCCAGTTGCACAGGTGAAGTCACTTTTCTGTGTTTTGTGCCTGTGTAAAAGTGACCAGAGTTGTCTAGGTGCAAAAAAACATTGTAGTAGATTGGAGATATATTTCGTAAGGTTGTTTTAGACAATTTAAATTAGATAACAATTCTATATTTTCTATAATAATTATATGATGCACACCTCCATTTCTGTTTGTATATGTATACGTGCCTTTTAATGTTCCTTACAAACATATCTTACAATTTTACTCTTGCATATTTATTGGTACAGATTTTCTTTATTTCCTGCATTTCCAGATCTTTTTTACTGATTGTTTTAGAGATGCTTTTTCAAAGCTGCATGCCCACTAGATACACAGGGTCATGCTGTGATGCTCTCAGTTGAGATATTCCATTGGCCTTTGCTCCTAAGGAGAAGCTGGAAGTACCCTTGACCTTGTTATTCTTCCATATTCCCTTTTATAGACCTAAACTGGAGGAATTTTTTGTTCTGTTATTGCCTCTGTAAACTCTTGTGAGACAAGTTACAGACCTTGTTTCCCTCAGGTCACACTGTGGGGTCTAGGGACACCATTCCCTTATTTCACTGCAGGTCAGAGCAGTGTCTTTAACCCACAGAATTAAGGGAGATGTTCACATTATATTAGGTGGTGAAGAAAAGCAGATCTATTCCAAAAATATTTGCTGTTCAGTATGAAGTTAAGATAACTTAAATTGTACAAAATGTCCATCATGGCATGCAAAATTATTCCTCCGGGGATGAAATTATCTAAGGCTGGTCACAAAGTGCCTACTTGAAGTATCTCCTTTTAAATAAATTAATCAAGAAATAGTGATACAATACTATGAAAGAGAAGGCAAAGAAAGGTGTCCTTTGAAGCAATGACTGTACAGATAATCCAATAAATAATCAAGACATGAATAAGACGGAGCCTGGTAAGCAGCAAATGATGCTGTGCACATTCTCTACCCCTGCACAGCCAGCAGTTTGAGGAAAACCAATGTGTACTCTCCTATGGTTAAATTCCAGGTACATTGCAGTGTAAAGTAATAATTAAAAATATCTTTTACTCTAGAGTCTCTTCACAAGCCACAAGGCTCCAGAATTTTACAAAAAGTAGTCAAAACTGTGATGACTGAAATCTCTTTGGGAAAGGGAGTGACTTCTTTTGAGCCTGTGATGGATGCTCTGTGCACACAGGAGGCACTTCAGTCCTTCAACCAACCCAGAGAATGTAGCACCCAGTGATGGCAGAGCTCTGTACAAATCACTGCTAGAGCAGAGCTGACCTGCACCTGCACCGGAAACTCCCCACACTGCCTGATCTTATTAATTTATTGGTTTATCTTCTCTTGCATGTCCCCTTGCAGCCTTTCATGTTATATGTAAGCATTGTAGCATTTTATAAATATCAGAGATTTCAAGCTCCCCTTTGGACAGTGAGGAGCTGCTAGTTTTGCTTTACATATAATACCATCAGGCACAGAGCAAGGCTTCCCATAAAGCTATAGCAGCCATAGTGTAGACCCAAACTTATTCCAGCCTTTCTAACTCTGAGCTTGCACCCTTAGCCAGGAGCAGAATGTAAGATTTGGCTTTAAAACACTCCCACTGAACAAAATTTTATAGACACTGTTAAGCAAAGAGGTCTTCATCATCATGGATGACCCTGTTTTAAACATGTCTGGGATCTAAAAGACTTAAAAAATGGGAAAACCCCCAAATATTGGTAAAATAGTAGGGTATGCCTGAATGTCCTTAGTCCACAAGCACATTTTTGTAAGTTAATAGGATGGCCTGTATGTCAAGAACAGCACACATGCCTGCACACAACCCTTGCTTCATTCTGTCACTGGATAGGATAAAAAGATGATTTTATATGGCAGAAACATAAGCAGTCTGATGGAAACTCTTTCCACTAAAGTGTTTTTGGGCCTGGGATTACCATCCTGGGTTTTACTCAGATCTCTAAATGGATTCTCCCTGGGAAACAGGAGGTTACAAAAGCAGATGTCTGCTAGACACAATTGCCTATTTCCCCCCAAGTGGCTAAGTCACTCAATTTGCTGAGTGGGGAAACCACTGCAGTACAATCTATAATAACTCGAGACATTTGTTTCAGAGCACAACATTCTTTCATTACCCTCTCCCAACCTTCAACATTACTTCAGACAGACATTATTAAACCACAGCTCATTATTAAATATTTAACAAAGACTGTACTGTACGTTGCAACTACCAAAGTAGGCAGAGCTGTACAGATTGATTTCTCTGTGTCTGGAGCTCAGTGTGCATCAAACAGCATGGATGCTTTGAAATTTCAAATCACAAGACCAGGTTTTGATGGTTGATAGTGCTCAAAGGGGAATGATTTCCTTAGCCCATGAATATTTTTATGATATTGAAGAAACATCCAAAATAGAGAGAAAATCTTGGAATCTTAAAAAAAAAAAAAATCTTCAAGGTGAAAAAGTATATCTCTCTGGTTTAGTCAAAAATTCTTTTAGATAAATATGAAATATTTGACCATCTTAATCTATCATTATAACATAATTCAATTTTTTAAAGGTAAGATTCTTTCAAATGGAAATATTTTCATTTTTTAAATTAAAAAGGAAAGTGCCTTCAAATTTTGAGGAAAACAAGAACAATTTAGGCAAAGTCAGTTTCATTTAGTGGCAAGTTTTCGCTGTGTGACCTTTCAAACTTTGGAGTTGGCAGCTTGGTGTTTACGTTTCAGCTTTAAAGACCTTTGTTTAAATCCAATTTGCTTGTCATGTAGAATAAATGTTGGAACTTCTATTTAATCCTTTCACAGATATTTCTGCACACAGATTAATGAATTTTAAAGCCATTATGATCATCTAGTCTGACCTTCTGCATAACACAAGTCATAAAATGTCACCCAGCAATTTTGCATCAAGCCCAATCATCTGTGGTGGAGCTAAAGCTGTCACACCACGGAGCACGACTTTCAACATGTCCAGGGGAAATGAACAGTAGCAAGAATCACAGCTTAGCAAAGACAGTTTTTTGTGGCAGAGTATTAGCCAATTAAACTTTCTGTGGTACAAGAAACTTCAAGAAAGTACAAATTAACTTTTTGATCTCTTCAGAAAAAGTTGAGAAAGAAGTTTCCTGTGTATGTTTTTTGGGATGGTCCGTATTTATCTAGGTCAGGGTTAAGCAATCTTCGGCACACTCTGTTATCACTATTGCAACGAGGTTGCAATCTCCAGTTTTGATCCCGATTCCAGGAATATGGTCTGGGAAGGACAATTGCTGTAAGTATGGGGTGAGGCTTTGAGCAGCCTGGTTTGGTGGGAAACAGAGAATTGTTTGGGTTGGAAGGGACCTTAAAGCTCATCTTGTTCCACCCCCTGCCATGGGCAGGGACACCTTCCACTGTCCTAGGCTGCTCCAAGCTCTGTCCAGCCTGGCCTGGGACACTTCCAGGGATTGGGCAGCCACAGCTTCTCTGGGTAATCTGTGCCAGGGCCCCCCACCCTCACAGACATTCATTCATTCCTGATATCAAATCTAATCCTACTCTTTGTCAATTTGAAGGTATTCCCCATTGTCCTGTCACTCTGTACCTTTTTCCAAAGTCCGTGTTTACATTTTAAAAACATTGAGCAAGTATTATAATATTTGACCTGAAAAAATATTATTAGTTGCCTTGCTTTGAAGTGCAGAATAACTGCAGTGGTGGGATGGAAGGGAGGGAATATGATTCTTCCCAATGTCCTTGGCCAGTCCAGGGTTTTTCATCCTTCACCGGCACATTGCAGCTGCACAGCTCTCTTGCTTTTCCATCAAGGCACAAACGGGTTAAACTACAAAACTCATGTAAGTTTTTTAATAGTCAGTCACAGAATTTGGGTTCGATGCCTGTGATGTGGGCTCTTCTGTCTGACTTTTAGAAGTAGGTGTGCTTGTAAGTATTTGACAGAATATTTGACAATATTCAATGGAAAAATTTGGAACCAAAGAACATTTTCTTGGCTGGAATACACTTGCTTTAGTTAAGCTTCTGTCAGGAAAATTTCATCAGGGCCAAAATATTTATTTTCAGTTAAAATGAGGATCAGATGATTTTGGGTCATATGAAGAAAGGGACTCAGATCCTATGTAGGTACTCTCTGAGTACCTAGAACCCCAAAGAGTGGGTCTGTTGAGGGAGATTGTTTCTCTAAAATAGCTTTAAAAAAAAGAGAGAAATTGTCAACAACAACAACAAGATTCTTTGAATAATTTGAAAAGTGCTGCTGAAGAACAATCTTAACTCTCACCAAACTTTGGGTAGGCTCAATGGTCCTGCTCTTACAGTCAACCTCTCAGAACCACTGCAGATTATGGTCTTCAGAGAAGATATATCATCATTCCTCAAAGAAATTCCAGCATTATTTCCATTCATATCGATTGAAAATGTGCCTGTGAGTTAAAGGGGTTGCTTCAAACCCATTTTGAAAGACTCTCTCTGGTCATAGTGGGGATAGATTACAGCCCGTATAAAGAATGGAGATGTGCAATCTGCAGAATTTGTTTGAAATGAAGTCAGTGGGAGCTTTGCTTCAGAGCAACTGGGTGGAAAAATCATCTAATCAAGTGCCTCTGTTCCCCATAAAGTATTCAAACCAGAGAAAAAAAGGTGATCTCATTGGAAATTGTGGGAATTTTATGACATATTTTCTTAAAATTCCTTTGGGATAAACTTTGAGGAAAACTACATGTGAATTGCCCTTTAAATAGAAAGAAGGAGATATTTTGTCTGTGAAACTCAACCACCAAATAAGAAAAAGAAGAACACAGAATGAAAGACCCCCAAACTGTTTATAATTAGTATGCTTGAGAGGGTTAGAAGACTGAAACAAAGCCTTCTTCCTTTCCTTCCTTGTTAATTGCATACAGAGCATTTCCTCTTTCCTTTTTCCTCCTATATTCTAAAAATAATTAGGAAGAAAAATTTGGAAAGTAGCTCATAGGTGGACTAATCAGAGAGAGAGGCTGAAGGATTGAATTTTGTAGACAAACTATATAAGCCATCAAGTATGCCTTAGTTGTCTCAATAAGGCATAGTCAATCCCGAGCTGTGCTGGACTGGGATCTTGCATTAAGTGATGTTCGAGAAGTAGACTTAAAAAAAAAAGACAACCCCCCCCCCCCATTTTACATGTGCTGATCTGACTGCTGCTGCAGAGGGTTGGAATAATTTCTGCCAACACTCACTGGCTGGTTTGGTTTGGGCAAGTCACACCTATAACAAGTGTTTTGGGGCTTGTGTGTAACCTGCTGGCTCTTGTTAAAGTACATTTCAGCCTTTGATGTATGTGAAACAATATTGTCAGTCCCGCTTACCACACAAATCATAAGTCTGACTAACAAAAACACAAAGATTGTGTATATAATAATGAGCTCCCGAAGGGTGGAAAGAAGGTTCTTTCACAGAGAGCTGCACACAGGCACGTATTAGTGCAGTTTGATTTGATCACTGGAAAATTGTGTCCTGTAATTACTAAGCAAACATGAGGGGGAATGACAGGGAAATGCAATGAAACGGGGCTTTGTGGTGGAAGATGGATTTTCAGAAAGTGCAGTTGGGAAGGAACACATACAAGTCCTGCACAACCACCTTGAAATAGAAGGGACCCACTGGTTAAAAGATTAATTGTAGCCTCACTTAGTCCAGAAGGACCTGTAAGGGGCAGTATACATGAAGAATCATTGTGAAAGAAGTGGATTTGGGATGTGTGCATTCTCATATAGTAGGCATCACTTTTGGAAAACATTGGTTTTTCGGAATGGCTTCTGTTTTCCTTTCAAAAGTATTTATTTTTTAAATATAAAATTCAGTCTTAATTTTAATATTTTTGGCAGGATTGTAAAGTTTCCCTTTGTTGGATGTTGTCACAACATACAAACTGAATTTACTCAAAGTCCTTCAGTGTATTCACAAATATCACTCTCCTATATAATGATATCAATCACTACCCCTTAATTTTCAATTTTTTTTATTCATCAGCATTAGAGATCTTTTTACAATGTCAAGGATTCTAAAAATGCATATCTATCTCTTAGGAAGGCACCAAAATTTGGGTTTTTCTTCAGACTTCCTTGATGATGCTTAGAAAAACCCAACCTACCTTGCAGAGACTGTGTGTGTTGTGAGTAAGAAATGGAAGGATGTGTTCAAGCACCCATAAGTCTTGGTTTTGCTGCCTCCCTGACATCTATACTGCCAGATGGAAGGACGACATGGCAAAGATGATGCTTTCGGAATTCTTTAATTTCCTCCATTTTTGTGCTTTAAGGTGGAAATAGGTACAGCTGAGCAGAATTATTGAGTTTAACATAAAGAGGTTGTATTACTAGCACTTGTCCCATGGTGACTGAGACTGAGCAGTGAGCACTGGGCGTCTCACCCATCCCAATCCCACTCTGAAGGCCAAATATATCTGTTTGCAAGAAGGTTCTCAAATTTACCATTAACTTGGAGAATGGTGTACTCCTACCAGTTGTGGGCTTGGATAAGTGTTCTGACTCAGCATGTTCACTGTCCTCTCAATTGTACAGAAATTGCTTATGTTCAGAGCATTTCTGTGGCACTTATAGCCTGGCATATGCTGTAAAGCCTCCAGAAGTGACAGAGTTGTAGTAAAGCTTCTTGGGAAGAGAAACAAACAATTATTTTCCAGCAAACAATAAGGATAGAAGTGATATTAGAGATGTAAAGGTCCTAACAGCAATGATGAAGTCTGGCAATGCATTTATTAGTCTCCTTTGTGTTCTCACTTGAAACGTTTATCATCACAGAACTAACTGGTTATCCTCTTTCAATTATTTCATATGAAATAATTAAATAAAATGAAGACAATAATCTTTTATAGGTGGTTATGAGGAGCAAAAATTTTTCTCAGGAAACTGAATATAGATTTTTATCCCTCCCCTTTACCTCCCAAGATTTTAGAGATCTAACGCATTCAATGCTGCTGCATAAAGAGAGCTCCTGAATTCTCTGAATTATTTATTTTTAATAGTTAACCATCATTTGAAAGTCTCACCTGGATGACCTCTGATTGAAGATCAAGCCTCATTGAGCACTGTGTTTTGTTCTGATGACAGATTTCCAGACAATTTCCCATGTGTTATAAGATATAAGCTGAAAATCCTGCATACTGCTTGTATTTAAAAGGGCCACACAGCCCTGCTGAGGCTTCCCAGGCACCCAGAGCTGTGATCTGTCCCTCTCTGCTGGATGCTGCCCTGTTCTGGAGGCATAGGACAAGAATAGAAAAACTGGGATGGCAATTTCCATCTCTGCAGCCCTTCAGACCTTTTTGCCCTGTGGCCATAGCTCCTACTCCAAATCTGCATGAGGATATAGATCTGGAGACATGTAAGGACAGGTGAATGGGGCTCTGATCAATCCAGTCTGGTTCAAGTTGTCCCTGCTTATTGCAGGGTGGTTGGACACGGTTGTCTTTAAAGGTGCCTCCCAACCAAAACTGTTCTATGGTTCTGTGGTTCCATGGGTCAGAGAGACAAAGAGGCCAAGGCACTTTAATGAAAATGTTCAAGAGCTGAGTATGGAGAAGCAGAAGCATGAAACTGGCTGCCAACTTGTCTTAGCTGGAAGACCACATTTGGCTCTATCTTCTTGCTGTGTCCCAGGTAAGTTCCCTTAGACAGGCAGAGATCTGTCAGGTTAGGAAAAACTAGATGGACCTCTGAGCAGATGAGGTACGGATACACTGAGGTTTCACATCACTAGAGAAAATTTCTAAGGAGTAAGTTGCAATCAAGTTGAGTCTAAAATAAGGGCAGGTGACCTAGTCCACAGTGCAATCTGATGCTTGTGGCAACATGTAGGGAAGAGAGAAGGAAGTGTCAGTGAGAGCAGTAAGGGTGGAACTCATTGCTCTACCTGTGTTTCTACCTACAGTCAGTGAAGAAAGATCAGTATTCCAAAGCAAGGAGGGACACAGCTTACCACCTGACACAGGGCATATGAATCATCCACCTGTGCTCTTGAGCTGCTACAGTTCAGCCCACATTCTGCAGGAGTCCTTGCAAGAGGTGATGGTGGTGTCAGCAGGCAGATGGGCTGAGAATGGCAACCTACATTTCATACTGCACAGATCTCAACAACCAACAGTATTTTTGCCTTTTTGATCTTGTTGAGGTGCCAAAGAGGAGCAGACTAGCTGGCTGACTACAGTAGACCAAATCCTTTTGCAGCAAATTCTCCAAGTGCCCTGTTGGTGGGGGGCATAAGGGTTTCCATGGAGGATGTTTCTTCTAGCAGGCAGTGGAGAGGGCCTGCAGTAAACTGTGGCTTTTCTCAACAAATATTCTTTTCCTCTGTGTAATCACAATAGCAAACTCAATCTTGATATTAACTGAACTTAGAAAAGTATGGTATAACTGGAAGTTTTTGAAAGGAAAGGTGATCCTCTAGTCAAGGTGCTTTTGACTTAATGGTATTCCTAGGAGTAAGACAGGTTCTGAATCTGGAAAAGCAATCATTATTAACAGCACAGTTCTTATAATGTTTTCTTATTTGAGATTTGTTTATCTGTCCCCATTGTTTGATCATAAACATACCCATTCTATAGCTTAATGAAAAGAACTCTTTTTACAGCTTCAGCTGAGCAGATCTGGGGAATGCTGTGGGTGGTGGTTTTCTGTTTGTTTGGTTTATTTGGAGGGGGTGGGGGGTAGTCTGTGCTATTGAATGTCTGATCTGGGTTGTGTCAACCTGCACATCTGAACACACACAGACGCTCAGCATCAGAGTCAGTGTTGTTGTTGTTTCTTAAATTAGTTCATGTCCACACGGAAACATTTAACCCACTAATGTTTCCCTCTAGCCACCTGCCCTAATTCCAGGACAACACTGCTGTCCTGTGGTCTGAGTCTTGGCTCCCTCTCAGTCCAGTTGAACAGCAAACCCTCTCAGAAAATTTGTTTCTCACAGGGCTTCCAGCGTCATAACTTACTACAGGAAAAGGCCATAATTCTGCCTTGCTTTACAGATGTCAAATCCTTCATGGAACTCAGATTAAACTTTAGGCTCAATGTCAAAAATAATACAAAAAACTGGCTGTAATTACCTCCTGGAGTTAGCTTGCAATAAATTAAAACAATTTTTTTAAAAAAAATCCATCCCACATTTTAAAGGAATTTTGACTTTCTGCCTAGATATATATTTTTTCACTCCTTGCTTGGAAACTTAAAGAAGGGAACAATTAATGAAAACCAATTGCTCAAAAAGACATGGTTTGCAGATCATATTTGTTTTCATATCTTAAACTAGCTCACTGTGTCTTAACATAGTTTTAATTCATAAGAAAACCCCAAGACAGATTAGAAATGTAGATTAGAGGAGGAAAGATATAATTTTTTTATTTTACTTTAACCTCGTGTTATTCATTCCTTCCTGGAAACCTAGTTTTATTTTTTCTTTTTGGCTGCTCTAATACTTTATTATTTTTATAGTATGCATTATTATAATTAAAGGGGTGTATATTTTTACGGACAAACCCCTCTTTTTGCTTCCACTGCCAGAGACTGCTAGTAACATGCAAATTAAATGCAGGCCTTTGGCACAGCAAAAAATTTTGGTTTGTGCCCCTCCTCCAGCACACTATTATTTTTACTAGTGCACCTTTTTCATGGTGCACTAGGAAACAAAAGGTCTGGGCTGCTTTGAGGAGAGCAGGTTGTGCAGGGTTTGGGACCTTAACAGGAGCTGGGAATATAAGCCCAGGTATCTTGACTAATTTTTTAAGCTGGAGGTAAAACCATGGTTTGTTTGAGAATATATCACTATATTTAGGTGTTTATCCATCACAAAACCTGAACTTACAGGCTATAAGCAGGTAGAGCCCTTGATACAGTACTGATCCAGAACTGGGTGTTTGCCCACTGATGGAGTTGGACTGGGCAATACACACAACCAACACAACCAGTAGCAATGTTCCTCCTTAAATTACCTGTTTTGAAATGAAATATTATCTGTTTTGTCCTAACTCCATGCTGCCATCCTGTTTTACCACCCTGGACACGCCGTGGCTAAGAAGGCTCTGTAGCTTTAACATGCACAATGGAAGCATGAGGTATTTGAGCTTTGCAGTCTCGATTTGGAAGCTAACTTGGAGCTCTGCTTTCTGCAAATAGACCCTGCGGCCCTCTGAAAATGATCCTTCCCTCTAGGATGGACTTTTCCCTTCCTCTCACTCCTGACTGGCTGTACTACACGGGTTTGAATCCCTCTTGACTCTGCTTCCTGAAGTCTGGCTTAACCCTGGGCCATAAGTCTTGCCCAGATGTTAAGTTTGATTCAATCTTTGGTTGCTTGGCTTTTGCTGGCTAGTTTTAAGCACAGTACATAATTTATCAGGTGTTTCAGTCTGAGCTCAGTCTAAAGTCTGTGAAACTACTCTACAGTTGTTAGGTGTGTGTATATTTATATACATACATCTCCCGATACCAACCCCAAAACATTTTGTGTGACTTTTGATTTAAAAGAAAAAAAAAATTCTAACTGTAAGTCAGAATATCTGTATTACCAAATCAGTCAGTCCCTGTTAGGGGATTACCATTTGAAATTCAAGATAGCAGCTTTTCAGAGTAAATGGTGAATCAGCTACTCTATATTTAAACCTAAAAATATAATGTGCTAATCTCTAAGTCAAAGACCTTGGATCCCTGACTAAAATTGCTTGTGTTTTTCAAGTTCTATGTAAGAAACATGAACCACAGTGTGTAAAGTACTGCAAGTTTTGCCAAAATATTTTGCATTCATCAGTGTGTAAAACTAACTCTCTGGACTAATTGCTGCCAGAAACTCACTTGATAGAAGTGATCATAATGAGAAATTCTTTGAGTCTATCGGATTTGCTTCAAGGGGGAAGCAAAATGACTCCACAAAGAAGCATGCCGAGTTTTCTAAGGATTTAAGGTCAAATAAGACACCAACTTTCAGAACTGTAATGGATGACAAGTAGGAAATCAGGACTTTCAGACACAGGAAAAGGTCACCCTTTTACTGTAAGTGAGGATGCTTCCATAAATCAATATTTTTTTTATTGCATATGACAGAGTACTTCTGTTATCTCAATACACAGAAATCTAAAAACACAGCATAATTAAGCTGGTGAAATTAAGCTGACAATTTGTAGTGAATACCCTATCTTTTCTCAGTTTTATATTTTTAAAATAATCTTTAATTACTTTATAAATTGTGAAACAAATGGTGTCACATTTTACAATGCTGACTGTTGCAGGGTGATAGCAGACAAAGGTATATTTAACCATCCATCCTATAGACTCCTCTTCCCCATTCATTGCACTGACAACCCCAGCCCAGAGGCTGATCTCACACGAACCATTAGTGTACTCACAAAAGGGGATGTAGAGTGCCTGCCTTGCCCATCATCCTAAAGCATGGCCTAAGATGAGAAGCTGAAAAGAGGGAGTCAAGGAAGAAGGTGAGGAAAAAGGGTAAAATCTGTATTCTCCCATGGTTGAAAGAAGAGAGGTGGAATTCAGCATGTTTGGGCAAAGAAATAACCTCTACACCCAACCCAGTTGACTTAGTCAGTGGAATGGATACTGGGCAGATTTTTTCCCATACAGAATTTTTCCTGACTCCATCTTCCTCAAATTTTAAGTTTCCTAAACCCCCACAAAATTATAATTAAATGCATCTGTAGTAAATTGTACTGAGTCTAATAGCTCTATCACTGAACTTGGGAATGCCTAAATTATGGATTTCACTTTCTTGAATAATACAGGTATTTATTTTAATTAATCTTAAACAGTCACAAAAATCCCACTATCAGACATTTGGGCATTCCTACAATCTAGTAACAAATGTTGATGTCCAAAGAGGATCAATTCAAATTAAAAAACCAGCAACACTCAAGAACACATGCTTAAAAAGTACCTTGCCAAGATATGAAGTAAAAGATATTGGAGAGCCACAATCACAGCTTTTATGTCTTCCTCTGATCACCTGTGCCTTTTATTCCTTTTCCCTGTAGGGACCAGGATGTCTTTTCAATCTGCAGAATCCATAGACAAGAAATGTGACAAGAAATTCCACTACCAACACGGGGGAAGAGAGGGAGATGATGACTTCAATTTCTGAAACATGTATAATGTTCAGAGGCTTTACAAGGATGAATTTAGAGGAGACAGGTTAAAAAGTCCAAAATTCCTCCTCCAGCACTGCCTTGTGTATTCTGCACACTCTCACTTCTCCAAATGCAGCTGTGCATCACTTTGCAGAATTTCCTGTCCAGGCCACCAGCCTCATGCTGGTATCTGCTTCTGTGTTGTCTTGAGTTTTTAGTGGTTATATGTCTAGCATTTTCTCACTTTCCTTTACTGGATCACCTTCAAGAGTCACTTGAATGTTCTAAAAAATGCATTATTCATTTTTGCAGCTGTGGATGTTAATGGTGCTCTGGTCTTGAGATCTCTGCTCCTCATGCACAGTGATTTTGCCTCTGGTTGGCTGAAATGTGCTATGTCTAGACCAAATTAATGGAATCAGTGAAGAAATATTAAGGGGAAATACAATGCCTTGAGATATACAGAAGGGAAGACAGAGTGAATAATCTTGTTTGGATGTCAGGGTTGCAAAACTAGCAGAAGAAAACCGATAACTTCATTTCTGCCTGTTAGGAAAGTTCTGTCTATTCACCTGTGAAAATCTATTCTTGCCTGACACAGCAATCCTATTTCTGCATGGCTGGAATTTTGTTGGCACTAATCAAGCTTTTTTTGGTGAAATATTTTAACACAAATGAAGTTTAAGGATACTGTAATGTCTCTTTTCAGGATGGATCTTTATGATGAGAAGCATAAATTTTCCAAAGTACTCCCACATGCTGCAACTTTATCATGGCTGTTTAAGACATCTGAAGAGATTTCAAAGTGCAAATATTTGGTACTTTCTCTGTTTACCTTAAAAAGAAATGATTAAAATATGCTCATATTCCTGCCCCCTGATTGCTTCTGATGGGAAGCTGATTTTTCACCAAGAATTCAGGATTTTGGTGGCAATGAGATTTCCTAAACTAAAACAGAACTAAACTAAAACAAAATCTAAGCAGGAGGCTCATTAGGGACATTAAAACAGAATGTGAGATGGTTGATGAAATCACTGATTTGCTAAGACTTGCAGCCAAAATTGGAGGCCACCCCCAAAAGAGAATTAAAAATCAGGTCATCGTCTTCACTCCTCAGTCTTTGGGGAGGTGCTGTGTTAGACTTTCTTCTCACAAGAAAGGAGGGGCTGGTGGGGATGTGAAGCTCTAGGGCAGCCTGGGCTGCAGTGACCATGAAATGGTAGAGTCCCAGATCCCTGGGGAAATGAAGATGGCACACATCAAGCTTCCTGCCCTGGACTTCAGGAGAGCAGACTTTGGTCTCTTCAGGGAGCTGCTTTCTAGAGTGCTGTGGGATGGAGACCTGGAGGGAAGAGGGGCCCAGAATTCAAGGATTGCCTCCTCCAAGCTCAACAGCCATGAATTCCAATGAGTAGGAAGCTGGAAAAAATTACCAGTAGGTTTGTGTAGATGAAAAAGGAGCTTCTGGGTGATCTCAAACACAAGAGGAAAGCCTACAGAAGATGAAGGTAAGGACAGGTAGCCTGGGAGCAACACAGAGACTTTGTCCAGGCAATCAGGGAAGATAATGGAAAAAAAAAAAGGAAAGATAATGCCCTGATGGAATTAAGTCTGGCAGGGATGACAAGAACAAGAAAAACCTCTATAGTTATGCCAGTGGTAAAAGGAAAAACAGGGAAAATGTGAAACCTCTCTGGAAGGAGATGAGAGACCTGGTTACCCAGGATATGCACAAGACTGAAATACTTAACATTTTTCCTCAGTCCTCACCAGCCAATGGTCCAGCCACACAGCCTGGGTCACAACAGGCAAAGATAGGGACTGGCAGAGCAGAATGAAAAACCTGGCTTTGACAGGGCTTCTAAAATCAGCATCATGTGTATACTTGCGAGCACAGGATTTTGATCATGTTCTCTACATGTTACATTTTGTCACCTGGTTTAAGATCCATCCTCAAGTCAAATGCTGCAGAGCAGTGAATTCCACAAGCAGGCTGTGCTGTAGGGTATTTTCTTTATTTGTTTTACATTTACCTACCATTTATTTTAACATATGAGCCCCAGTTCTCATATTACTGTGGAGTGTAAAGAGAAGGAATGATCAGCTTTTCTTACACTATTCATCATCCTAAATAGGCCAATTAAGCCCATGTAATTATCCTTCTTTCCAAGTTAAATAATCCAAGTCTTTGCAGCTTCTCATATGGAAAGTCCATCATGCCTCTAAACCATTGAAAATTATATGGTGTTAATTTAAAACATGGCCACTTGTAACATGTATCTATGTATTTCTACTGACACTATGATTGTCAGCTAATTGAACATGTGTAACACAGCAAATACAGCTCCAGCTGCTTGTTCCCACATTGACTAATGAAGGGACATTGGGCTCTGGCATGCAGTGGTAATTTGTATGTGCTGAACATGGCCTGTCATGTTTCAGGGGGCTGGGAGCCACGGACACTTAAACTTATTGAATATATTTTATTCCCTGATCTTTAGAGACAAGGGGCTCTTTGACTGTGTGCACACTACCCTGTTCCCCCACCGGAGTTTCCCATCGGACTGGTGCAGTCCCAGAGAGAGGAAAATTCAGTTATTGCTGGAGTCTAAATAATGTCGAGGGTCCCCAGCTGAGATCAAGGCTTCTTTGTGCTCTCAATGGCATAAACTCGTACTTAGAGACAACCCCTGCCCTAAAGGGCTTGTAGTCTAAATAGGAGAGACAAATAAAGGGTGGGAGAAAAAATAAATGTGGAGTGACTTGCGCAGCTGCTGGGACAGCTGCTCTCAGAGGGAGATGGAACAGGACCCAGTTTGGAGGGTCTTGGGACAGTGTGTTAGCTACTGCGCTGTCCTGCTTCACATTTTCCTACTGAAAATGACATTTTAACCACCACATCTTGAAAACACCTGGTCAGAGAGAGCCCAGAGGACAGAGAAGTTAAAATACAAACAGCTACTTGGCAGCTCGGCACCCTTGGGCTGTGTCTGCTGCTGCTGTGGACAGCGCCAGCACAATAGTTTTAGAGAGGACCTGATGTGGGAAAGGGCACATTGAAAGAAATGTGGTGTCTCCCGTGGTCTCAGGTCACTGGCTGATGTTAAACACTCAGGATTCAGACCACATGAAAGCTTTGGCAAAATTCTGAGCAAATGAGGACTAGTAACTCGTTTAGTAAAAGAGGTCTTTGACCCCAAAACCTCAGGAACATTTAGATTTGGAACCAGATTTTAGTGCATCTCTGCACTTGAGTGTGGGGAGCTGTCTGGCCCTGTGCATGGAATCAGTTGCTGTAGCATCTTGCAGTCACATGCAATGCTGACTAAGGAAAGGAAAGAGATGAAAGCCTGTAACTGAGGAGCTTTTGCTGCCAGGGACATGCACAGCTGCACTCCCTGTACTTTTTCCTTGGCAGAACGACATCTCTGCCACGAGCTGGTGAAAGCTCTGGGAGCCTGTGCTCTTGTCCACATTGTATACCCAGGTAGTGAAACACTTTTGTCCCTCTGAGTAGTGCCTCCCATGTTTTATGAGCAGTAGTAAAATCTTACTCTTTCGGGCTGCAAAATTTGACTAGATTTCCTGCTTGTGAATGCATTTGCCATCCATTCAAGCAAGAATTCACTTCTTTTACCTGCCACAGAGAGCCACCTCAGAATTTAAGAAAGCCCAGCTCCCTGGTATGTCAACAGGACCTCCTAACACGGGAATCCCTGCTGAGCAGACGAGACCTGGCAGGGTGTTTCCTAGGATTACCTGATGCTCTTCAGTCACTCCTCATTTGAGGTATTTTTCCTGTCTGACTGAATTTCCAAGGGACAGAGCAGTGCAAAAGCCGTAGGGTTTGCTGTGATCTCTGCAGAAGGTTCCCTCTTCTGAGACTCTTTTTCCACCCTCTTGCTTGCAGCTACTTCAAGAGGCAGACTTCTCCCTCCCATCCTCTTTGAGATGGAAATGACTGATCTGGCTCATACTTGTATTTTTTTTTTCTATAGGTAGTACACTCTTCTACTTGTGTGCGCTGCCTGTGTCTCTGCTTCATGCTCTGCACCCCAAACACCTGCCAGCAAACCTGGTAGCCTCACAGCTTTAACACTAGCCAAGTCTCTGCCTGGCACCAGAGGGACAACTTCCATGCACAGCAGCACTTACGAGCAGGTACACAGCCCATTAAGACAGCGTATTTACAATTACACACACATTTTATAACTCTTAGTGCCTATAGGTAGCCACACAGTATATCTGGGAAGTAATTTTACTTGGGACTCTTGTTACAGTGTTCCAGCTACAACCTTCAATTTTCTCACAGTGTGTTTCCTTCTCCCTCTCTGAATCACTGCTAAAAAATCTCTTCTAAATCCTAAATTTTCAGTCTAGGCAAAATCTCTCTACCACTAGCTCCTGGCAAAAGGGATGAGCAGCTCATGGAGATATCCCTGATGTAATTGTGTGATTTTTGGGATGCTCTCAAATTATGTTAACTTGTATGAGGGAGGCTCTGGCACAGGTTGCCCAGAGCAGCTGTGGCTGCCCCATCCCTGGAAGTGTCCAAGGCCAGGCTGGTCAGGGCTTGGAGCAACCTGGGATAGTGGAAGGTGTCCCTGCCCATGAGAGGGATGGGGAATGAAGTGGTAGTTAAGGTCCCTTCCAACACAAAACATTTTGTGATTCTGTGATTCTTAGTAGCTGAAATTGAGTGAAATTATGCCAACCCTGAGAAATATCCTCCTAGGGTGGCTTTGTTTCATTGTTGCCGTAGTGCAGCGCCCTCTCCTAGCAGGGACAGTGTGACAGTCCTCAGACGCCAGTACCCTGCCAACACAGTTGTGAAAACCTCATCGAGCAGTATAGCTGTGTCTACAGCAAGATTTTATTGGCAAAGATACATTGGCTGGGTACATTTGAATTTTTTTTTCATGATCCTTGCCAAAGAAACTCTGCCAGCAGCATCTCATAGTAAAGACTTCACGGCAAGTATCCCATTAGGAATGCACTCACAGAGGCACATAGAATGGTCATTAAAAAAGATACTCCCCAGTTCTCTGCTAGGTTCTTGTTAGATGCAGATATGTAAGAAAGTTTAAAAAAAAAATTTTTAAAAATTAAAAAAGAGGAACCAATCTGCCAGCCGCTTAATGTGAGTCAACAGCTGCCTCCTTGTGCTAGTAGGAGCTCCAATCAGAGGTCATGTTCTAAATTAAATCTAGCAGCACCCAGCGTTTTCCCTGATGACTATGATTCTTTTGGGTCAATCCTAGGTCACGTAAGACTGAAGAAAAACTGCTTTCATTAACTTCTTTCCCTGCGACCAACTCACTCCAGAGATATTCCTTGTCAGAGTTATGTGACTACTTCACAGAACAAGATATTTTCCCCAAGTTAATCACTTAAAGATTTAATTCTCAGCTTTTAAAAATAGTTCACACCATAACAGAGAGTATTTTCAGGGTTTATCCTCTTCCTCTTTTTAAACTGATTTTCAATTCACTGTTACTCAATGTCTCTTCTGCTATTCATGGAGCACAGCCAAGTGAAACTGGGACTCGCTATGCTGCTGATTTACACTATAGAACCATTATTAGCTGAGTTCTGCATTGGCATTCCAGACATTCCAGTGTGCAGCTAGTCTCCTGTGTATTTATTCATTCAAAATAATGACAGGGCAGGAGAAAGATGCTGGAATGACAACCCCGTGGAGT
This sequence comes from Prinia subflava, assembly GCF_021018805.1. Lineage (NCBI taxonomy): Eukaryota > Metazoa > Chordata > Aves > Passeriformes > Cisticolidae > Prinia > Prinia subflava. The sequence goes on from NC_086283.1 coordinate 76,455,636, forward strand.
GCAGAGGTCCTTCACTGGGCCAGGGTACAGGACTGGCAGAGCCAACGTGTGCCAACCCCTCCTCTTACCTCCCACACCCTCCTGCGTCCTGCTCTGAAGGCTGTCTGCACCTTGCAAGATAAAATCCAGGACAGAGAATTCACAAGGCCTAGTTAGGCTTTGGTGCAATTTCTGCTCTTGCTTCTGGTAGTTTTTCATCATTCCTAGTATTGTAAAGAGTTTTGCAGCACAACTACACTCACCAAATGGCCCCATTACTTGAGTCACTAGGACAAACACACACAGCCCAAAACTATTTAGGACCCTGAAGCTAGTTTTGAGGACTGACTTGGCTGTGTAATTCACCACTCTGGACACCTATTAAGGTAGATCTGAGGTCTCTAAATGGTGCAGCGTCCTGGTTATTTGTCCCAGCACTAGAGCACACTGCTCAATCCTTTCCCCCTCATTCTTCTGTGAGAAGGAAGCTTCATGATAGTTCATTAATGTTATGAAAAATGCACTCTTGGAGACAAGCGGGTGTATGGGGAGGCAATTAAAATGTTCCATTGTGCTGAGTGCTGTGCAAACACTGAAACAATGGTCCCCGGAGTGGGGATCTTACCACTGAGACAGACAATAGCAGCCATTCACACCACCTATTACAAACTGTTTGGAGTATCTATTTTAGGTGTGAGTCACAGCCTAAATTTTTTGTTTAGGCCAAGAAATAGTTGCTTCCAGGGAGTGATTCAGAGCACCTAAGTTAGATGGCAAAAGGTCATATCCCCTAGTAATATCCCCTACCAATATATGGAGCAAATTAGGGAGAATAACCACCTTTTTTCCTAATGCACAGCTCTCCCTAGGCTCCCTCCATTGCCAACAAGACGAAAAAGACTCCACAAGACGATTCACAGCATCCAGTTCAACTTCTCCTTCCTCCTGATGGAAACCATTTCTCTTTACTGACAACAGAGGGGGAGTCTGGGGATAGTAAGTTCATTAGGCTAAAATAACCTCTTGTAACACCCTTGTAGCTAGCAGGAAAAACAGCACGCTGCGGCCTAACTTTGTCAGGCCGCTTACTAAATCTATTAATGGATATAACTTGGCAAAAAAAGATTGGGAAAAAAACAGGCAATCCATTTGCAGGAAAACAGGCATATTTCCACATCTCAGTAAACACACTCAGGAGCCATAATGAAAAACATGCAGCATTTCCATAAATTTGACATCTCCTCTCAGACCTCTCTGCGATTTACATCTCAAGGCGGGCACAGTGAAACCGAGACACCACAGTGCTGGGTTTCTTAAGCACTGAGATTTAAGTCTGTGCCTTTGGTCTGCCTGTGGGGTATGTATTTGTGCAGAGGGCTTCCCAAGCTGTGTGCTCAGTCCCTGATGTCCCAGGGACATCACACACCTTGCAGGAAAGCAGTGCCTCTTGCCTGCCGTGGTGAGAAGTAGCAACCAGGAAGGGGCTCAGGGCTGCAGAAACCACCTCTAAACCCTCAAGGGCAGCTTGCACCTCACAGCGGGGATTTCTTCCACGCTGTCCCTAACACTGGTCTAACAGTACCTACTGTTTCCCACCAGCTTTAGATGCCTGTGAAGCACTCAGAGGCCCTCAGATTAAATGTGCTAATGGAAGAGCAGAGCAGCACAGAAGCACTGCTGCGCGTGCCTGCCCTCCCTCTCCGCGCCCAGCCGCCGTGCCTGGGTGCTGCTCCACCATGACCTTCTACGGTGATGCTGTGGCAGCCCATTTCTTCACGGGGGCACTTGGGCTGACAATGCAAAGCTCCTTTTCCCACATAATTGAAAGGAATTTCTGATTATGCACAGGGATGTCAGCAGTGCGAGGAGCTTGGACGCCTTCCAGCCGCAGCCGGTTCCAATGATAGTGCTGCGATTTCTCCTTTTTTGGCACTCTACTTGTGAACTTTCTGCTCCCTTCTGGGAGTGATTTCTCAAGATAATATGCTGCTGCTCCAGCTTCTCTCTGATGGCCTAGATTTATAGCTTCTGCAAGGCAAGAGAGGGGAAGGAGTGTGAGAGAGACAGGGAGGATGAAAACAGAAAGGGAAATTATTTTTTGGTTGGGGTTTTTATTATTTTGGTCCCACTCTGCTACAATGACTGTCTCCAGGCTCTGCACAAAAATAGTCTGTCCTTTCCATCTCTGTAATGCTCTTTACTGCCTGCAGTGAAAGGTTGAAAGTACACATGAGTTTTTCTGGCCTCTCTTTAGTCCAGCCCCTGTGAATATGTGGCATGAGGTGAGCACTACATTTATCTCTGACCTTTTCACCATCTCCTGCATCTGTTAACTGAAAAGAGAGGAAGATGTCCCCTGCCTCCTCTCCCACAGAGCAGATGGTACTGGTGACTTGATTTACTTTATCTGTATCAGTCCCAACTTGCCTCAAATCTCTCTGAATGTCTAATTTATCTAAAGCCTTCATTGCTCTAACTACACTGGGGAAAAACAAAACAAGAGCTCCAAAAACCCCAGCCACTGATTTTCAGGGAGAAATAGTTCAAAATTCCAGATGCTGTGCTCAGAAATTTAGCAACACCATAATTAACTAGGACAAAAATTTCTCTCTTTGGATGTGCTAATCAGCTGAATATCCTCTCTCCCCAGTGACTTCAGACTGTTGGAGATGTTCCCATAACATCAGAGTGGTATTATCTAAGTATTTTAGCCCTTTCTCACAGCATTTCCAGGAAGGTGGAGCAGTGCTGCCATCCCTGTTTTACAGGTGGGAGATGAGGAACTGAGGCACAGAACTTATCTAAGGCAGACCATGTGAGTTACCCTTTGAATATACCTGCTCCTCTCTACTGTTTATAAAGGTAGATCACTGATGTTTTATAGGATTGCATCCATAATACTGCGTGGCTGCAGATGACTGAGATGAATGCCACTTTTGAAACTCAGCAAGGTCACCCAGGAAGAGTGGAGGAAAGCTGCGAAATGAGCCTTTGCATTTTACAAATGGCCTGGTGAATAATACATGCACCTCCTTATGAGGTGCTAGCTCCTGAAATCACAGGCTGACACCTGGTTTGGGTTGAGAGGGACATTAAACATGTTGAAATGGCACTGCCAGGAAGGGCAGGGGGGTTGCTGAGCACCTCCTGGGGTTCGTCTTGGACTGTGTTTCAGCTTTGGGGTCTTCCTGACTGCTCTGGGGATACCAGGGCAGTTCTGTGGTGCTCATTGTGGCTTTAGCTATTGAGGCTTTTCAGTTTTTCAGGGTGCATCTATAAATGGGGAATACTGCTGACAGAGCTGCCCATGCTCAGCTCCACATTTCCCATCATCCTGGATAGCCAAATTGGCAGTGTTGAGTACTCTGTTCCAGAGCTTGTGGCTCAAAACCTCCCTCTCCAAAGAGAATACATCAGGAGAAAGGCAATTGCAATTCAACTTGTTCCTGTTTATCTCTTCCTGGTTTGATTTGCAGGAGTCTGAAACTACCCCTCCTTATAAGAATTCTAAATCTCAGGAAACCTGATTGCAGGTGCTGAGACCTAAGGAAAAGCTTTTGCATATGGAGGGATGTAAAGTGAAATGGTGATGGGAGCCTAAACACAAGGCTTTTTTAATGAGGACTACAGGAACGCATCCTGAAAGTCAGGGCCAGAGAATGTTTGCACATTCTTGTTTTTTTGATGCCTAGAGTATTTCAGCATAAAACCACAAGTCCTGGCAATGATACACCCTAATTAAGCACCGCTGAGAATCAAATTGGACTTGCATTCAAAGCAGAATTGAAATTGAGGCCACTTGGTGCTCCCTGAGCCGGTGTCCTTGGGCAGAGGCTGTGATTGAAATGACCTTACATACAATCAGGCACAGGAGTCAAACTCCTCCTTGGCAAGGATTGGTCTGGGCTGATGGGAAGCCTTTTGCTTCCTCTCAGAAATCAGAGTCACAAAGACATACTGAGTGGCTGAGGAAATTATATTTTATTCAACTTATCAGCATGTGGAAGATAACGGGAATGAGCTGCACTCACAATCTCTTCTGTGATGGCAGCTGTGGGGCGGGGGGTGGGGGGGGGGGTGCGTAGAAATAATGCAGCAGGGCAGGAACTCAGGAGTGCTGGCAGGTCCTGAGCTGCCACAGAGTTTCTGTGAGTCTGGGAAGGATCTCAGGGCTGTGTGCAAGGGGTGCAGCATCTCCCATGGCAAACACAGACAGCAAAGAGCCATTCAGACCAAGCACCACTCCCCACTGCCAGGCAGCCCAGTGAACTGGGGGTTCAATGCAGCAGCCACAATGCTGGGGCCAGATGAATCAGAGTGTACATGGCTGCTACTCAGCATTGTGATGGCTTGGCTCTGCTGTGGAGCAGGAATCAGGCAGGTTGCAGAACTGTCACTCCTGGTTTCCTATTATCTTCTTTAGCTGGGAAGTCATAGAAGTCACAGAATCATCACAGAATGGGTAGGGTTAGAAGGGGCCTTAAAGACCATCTAATTTCACCTCTGCTGCCATCTGCAGGGACACCTTCCACTGTCCCAGGCTGCTCCAAGCCCTGTCCAACCTGGCCTTGGACAGTCCCAGGAAGTCAGGACAGCTACAGCTGCTCTGGGCAACCTATGGCAGGGCCCCACCACCTTCACAGCCAAGAATTCCTTCCCAATATCCCATCTAACCCTGCTCTCTGTCAATGTGAAATGGCTTCCCCTTGTCCTATAACTACACATCCTTGTCAAAAGTCCCTCTCCAGGGGAACTTGTCCTTAAGTCTGGTTTGTTGTATGTTCAAGGTGCTTTTGTGCACGAATGTAGGGAAAAGACAGGAAAAGTGACTTGGCCATGGACAATATACAACATTTCCAACTGCAACAATGTCTTTGCCATCCATTGATATTCTCACTTCTCCCTGTGAGTAAGAAAGGGAGACCACCCACCTGAAGTGGTAAAAGCAAGAGTTAGGGTAGAACTTAGTGTGGTCTGAGACAAAATATTTACTAGCTTGGTAGTAACTTTGTACTGGCAAGTAGTACTAATAAAAAACGTGTTTGATGTATTCAAAACTTATTGGTGTACACATTGAAACATGTGGTAGAATCTGGGGGCATAATAAAACAACAGCTTTAGTTAAAGCCAGAAGAAGAGTGTCTGGTGGTCATGCTGGAGAAAAGGATGGGAACAGAGAAAGTACCCACTTTAACTCCTTCACTGCTGAGGCACAGCCCTAAAAAGCGTGTATTTTATGTAAAGCTGCAAGGCCCCTGAGCTAGAGGGGCTTCCCAATAACACAATTTTCCTCCATTGCCCTGTGGACACGAAACATCCCCCCCATCCCCCCAACAGCAGCATTTTCACTGCTGTTTTATCATCAGGCCTAATTTGATTTAACAAGCCTGGCCCAGATAAATCAAGTGGTTACAGATTAGGAAGTCCTTGTGCTTACAAGGCCAGTGCCCGTAAAATTGAATGCATCATGCAACTTATAAACAGGAAAAGATAAGCACAGTTTTATGTACTCTGCTCTGCTGCAGATTTCATGCCAGTCCATGTCTCTGGGAAAAGGAAGATGAAGGCTCTATCTCCTTTTCAGTCTGGGCAGGGCATTGTTGATGTTCATGCTCCTTCTGTTCTACTTTTAACAACTTTTTTCCCTCCCTGTCACTTTGATACACCTCTGAGACACTTTGAAAAATGTGTTCGATGTGTTCAAGTCTTCTTTTCCCCCCTATTAAGGGACTCCTCCAGTTATTTGTATGTTAGAAAGGAAAAACTTCTTGATGTACAGATAAGAGAAAAGGGTTAAAGATTTTCATTATTTGTATGTTTTTATGGATTTGGAGTAAATAGCATCCATAACCAGGAAGTTGTTCAGAGTTGTCCCAGAGGAAGGTGGTGGAAGAGAGAACAAATAAAAATTTTCTTGCTGTCAAAATGAGCCAGACCCTCATTAAAATAATACAAAATAGAATCATAGAACAATTAAGATTGGAAAAGACTCCCTAAGACCATTGAGTCCCACCATTAGCACAGTACTGCCACATCCACCATTAAACCATGTTCCCTAAATACCACATTTACATGTTATTTGAACACTTTTAATGAATGGTGATTTCACCAAATAGGAACTGTGCTTCTCCATTTAATCTGCTTTTGTTAATCTGCTTTTGTAGAAATGAAATGCACTCATTTTCCCACATGCAAAGTTTACGGATGTCCTTAGGTATTCTTGGGCTGGATTTGGTACATGAGCCCATGGATGGTGCCTTCCCTCACTTAGGAGCTCATTCAGCTGTCTGATAAACTTCATCTCTCCAGATCAGGCTAGATACATCACCCTGCCTTCCCCTAGCAGGAGTCTTCTCTAACAGGCCTGTGTTAGATGGAATAGCCTGGGGGTTCTTTATATTTAACATCAAAGCAGGGCAAAAGAAATGCAATGACAGCCCAATAATGAAATTTGTATCTGTTATAAATGTTCTTAGTTACGTACCAGAAAATCCAGATACAGATGAGCTAAAAACAGATCCAAGGTGAGTGGTGAGCGAAAGATGAAATTTCTTTTCAAAGACATAGCAAACAGTATATAAGCCTAACAAAATGTGGTTTTTTTTGTTTAAGCTGTGGAGTAAAAATAACTTTCCATTTATCCAGTGAGTGACTGTACAGGATGAGACCAACTGGGAAGCTGTTCTAAGCCTCGAGCAATGTGATGTTATTGAGTTCAGAGCAGGGAAAAGAGATCTTCAGGGCTGTGTCTTGGATTAATGGCTAGTGAACACTCCTTGTAGAGATGAATGCAAAACTATTCTTCATTTTACCAAGATGAAATTTATCCAACCTCTGAAGAGCAGTACAAGGTGGTGAAGTGACTTTACTCCTTCTTAGAAAGCAGCATGCACCAGCTGGCATTTCCTATCTCACTTTTAGAAATCAATGCTCAGCCTTTTGCCAGAGTCGCAGAGCAAGAGTCCAAGGAGGTGGGAACATGTTATCCTGTTTCCTAATTGTTAATGTGGGGTGGGCACACAGAAAATTTACAATAAATTCAGTCAGAGCTGCAAGTAAATTAATTCTCTTTTAATGTTTTATGAATCTCCTATTGTTGGGTTCAGGACAGGTGATGTTTCCTTAAGGGATTTCATGCACCATCCACATTTTTGTATCTTAATGACATTAATTTTAATGTACTCTCTCTGCTGTGCAGTGGAAAATACTTTTATTTAAAGATGAGGCTTCTGTTCCTTTGCTTTTACTGAGTAGTGCTGCAGTTTCAGGGCTCCTTGCAGAAGGACGTGTGAATATGAGTGTAGAGATTAATATGAATAACCAGTACCAGACTGCCAGACTGAATATACATCTTTTGGTAGCTAAAAAATATAAAAGGCCCTTGAACAGAACTCATCTGAGATGCAATCCCATTCAAGATTCTGAAGTTTTCCCTAGATGAGACACAACATGAAGGAAGACTGCTGAGTCCCCCGGTGAGAAAATGTCAAGGGTCTTTATTCTGGTCTTGTGGTTCTGCAGACTGCCTGAATCACAAGGTCACGGCATGGCAAGACAGCTCGTTATATCTTCTTTAAACTGGCTAAACACATTTTAAATAACACACTCCACAAATGAGAAAGTATTTTCCACTGAGGTGAGTAGCACCATCTCCGCTCTCCGAAGATTAAAGTTTACTGCTTCCTAATGCCACTTGCCAAGGACACATTTTATTGCCTTTGTGTTACTGTATGTCAGTCAGGAATAAATCTCTGTAGAGCTTCTATCTCACTCTTCAGCCACACGTAACCTCATTTATATTCAACAAGCTTTTCTTCCCTTCTCTCTCCCGTGCCTCCCGCCCCCTCTTCCTTCAGAGAAGGCATTTCAATGAGTCTGTGCAGGCACAATTTAGGTCTGAAATGAAGATCTCTATTCAGAGCCTGAACAAATTCTCACCAGCTTCCTTAGACCTAGGGCTAAGCTCTTCAGTTCCCTTCACCCCTTTTGTCTGCAGGTTTTTTGGGGCCAGACTGCCAAGTTCAAGCGAGGCTCCGATCTCTCCTCTTTCACAGGCCTCCTGATTAGTGGCTTTCTTTTTCCAAGACTATAGATACAATTATTAGAAATTCCTTTTTTTGTGAACACATTGAATGAAGGTATGAATGGAGATGGTAAGATGAAGAAAGTGAGAAGCTTAATATAACTTTGGCTTCTGTAGTTAATTAGATTTGGATGGCTTCAGAGGAGCAGCTGTAATTTTTTTTTTAATTGAAGTTACATAAAGAACTATTCAGTGTATTTTGGGTGGGGAGGGGAGACTGTATAAAAATAAAGAAGATGAGAGATGGGTTTTGGAAATACACTCTCTCCCCCTCTTCCTTTTTTGGGAAACAGTTGTGGGAAGAGAAAAAAGAGAAAAAGAAAAAAATGTCCCACCACCAAAGGGGATAACAGAATCATTGGCACTGCTGTTAATACCCTGTGTCTGAGGCACAGTATGCAGAATGCATATTCAGACAGGATTTTTTTGTTCAGAGAGAATCTGAAATGCAGAAGTCTGAAATGTATTCCTTTGCACATCCAGAACACTAGATCTCAGACTTTCAAAAGGACATTGCCAACACAGAGATCACATTCAACATTTAAAGCATTTCACAAAGATATATTGCTTCCTATCTGCCTGAAATCTTGCCACTGCTTACAGAAGGCATGGATTTTGAAACCCCAGTGACATGGCCGCAGTTGCACTCTGTGTTCATTCTTCACCCCGCCCAGTGAAGGATATGAGACCGGTCAGCTCTGTCTGCTGTTCCATTTCATCCTCGTTTTCTCTTTTGTGAAACACTCTGCAATTTCAGAACTTCAGTCTTAATTGAATTTTTAAATATATAAAGAGATGGACAGTAGAATTATGGGGCCCTAATCTAGTGAGTGGCACCCCTGCCAAAGTGGGGAAGTTTGGAATTAGATGATCTTTTAGGAGCCTTTCAAACCAAACCATTCTAAGACTCCATGATTATGTTTTGCAACCTCTTTTATTCTTATACCCTAATCTGCATGTTGATCCCGAGGCACTTTTTAGTAAAGTTTCTCCTTCACCAAGGGTGTTCTGGGAGCTAAACCTTCAGCTCATGCAGACAGTTATCCACTGATTGCAGCCGTGCTGATTTCCCCTCAGCTAAGCATGGAAGCTTGGGTTGTGGGAGAGGATGTCTGTCACTTCAGTCACACCCACACACTGCACTGACTTCAGGGGGATGACTATTATCCCATTAATTACATGGCTAAATCACAGAATCCCGGAATGGTTTGGGTTAGAATGGACCTTAAAGCTCTTCTCCTTTCATCCCCCTGCCATGGGCAGGGACACCTTCCACAATTCCCCGTTCATTCGAACCCTGTCTGACCTGGCCTTGGACGCTTCCAGGGAGTGGGCAGCCACAGTTTCTCTTGGCAGCCTGTGCCAGGGCCTCACCACCCTCAGATGGAAGAATTTCTTCCCAACATCCTATCTAAATCTGTCAATGTAAAGCCATTCCTTGCAGTCCTGTAACTTCAGGCCCTTGTAAATAGTCTCTCTCCATCTTTCTTGTAGACTCCCTTCGAATCCAACAGTGAGTTGTCCCTGCCATCAGCCTCCTCACCTAGGTTATCAATAGGGTGAATCAGAAAGAAAAGTTCTCGTGTTGGTGTAGCACTGTATTATTTATGTATCAACCAAACAAACAAAAAAAAAAGAATTTGTCTAATCATCATTATGACATGTTTTTCAATTCAGCAAATAATGCCATTTAAAAAATCCAAATTTTCCTTCTCTGATAAATAAAAGTACAGATATTCTCTGGATGATATTTTTCTCTTAAAAAGACCTCTAACCAAGTGCGTGTCCTAAAAAATGGTAGATAACATCTCTGAGATCTTCCCTTCTTTATTAATATTCTCTTTATTTTAACTAATGTATTGGGAAAGAGGCAATTTGTCAGTATAGCCTATCGTTATCAATTCTTTCTCCTCTCTTTGGAAGAGAAATGGAAATTTTTATAAAATTTAAATAATTAAAAGACAACCCCCCCCCCCAAAAAAAAACCCCACAAAACCCTGAAACATGTGTGATAAAGAACAGTTTCTGAAAATGTCTGCCATTATTTGCTTAGGAAAAAAATGGTTTTAGTGTGACATGAGGTTTGAGTTTGTTTTTTTGAACTGCAAAAATATTTCAATGTTGTCAAAGTGAAAATACTTTAAATTGAAAAAATAAAACATTTAATGAAGAATTTCAGACTCCTGAGTGATGTTTGTCATATTTGTCAACACATCCTTAAAATGTTGCAAAAACAGGAAGAAAAGTGTGAATGTTTTTCCAGCTACTTCATATTGGATTCAACTATACTAACCTTTCCTCATCTCAGAGCATTATAAATGCCATCTTTCCTTATGACACTTAAGAATGGGAAAAAAAAAAAAAAGGAGAAAAAAGCTTGATTTGCTCTGTAGATTTAATGTTTGGAGAAAAGGTGTCAGTGCTGACTAACGATGAACAGTGTTGTTGGGCTTGCAAAAATTCTGTCACGAACTGCTGGGCTCAAGGCTGAGTGGATGGTGTAAGAGGAAGAGCCAGAAATGATGCGTGATATTCTTCCCAGAAGACAGGGTAACAGTACCAGGGCATGGAAATTTTGGCATTTGATTTCTGGTTTAGAAACCATCTTGTAGTTGTTAAAGCAAGCAAACCACCTCCAGCACAGTCATGATGCAGTTGTGCTTTATTTCACTGTAAACACCCCAGCCTGGTTGCTGGAGACCCCAAGCTCTATAAAGTCTGAAAGACAAAATTAATTATCCTGCCTGGAGTTCATCACTGAACTAACTCAGCTGCTTCTACCACCTGAGATAAAGCTGTTTTGACTAGGTTAGTTACATCTAACCAGCTGTGCAATTCTAACAAAAGAACCCCTGACATTTCTCATTTTGCTGTTACCTTTTACCTTTCTATGAATTGTTCTCTCGGAATAAATACATGTGTCCATGTTAGGGGAGTGTCTGCTGCTGGGAAGGGGAGGGAGGAGAGACAGAGGATGAGGTGATGGCTATTAGAGCCAGGCTGGATGGGACTTGGAGCAACCTGGTATAGTGGAAGGGAGGGAGCCTTGGGGTCTCTTCCAACCCAAACCACATTGGTTAGTAGGAACTGCCTGGATCTGCTGCATGCAATGGTCTTGGCTAAGAAAACTGGTGAAACTTAAAGCATTGATGTGAGGAACAAATCTAATCACTTGAGGGACATAGGAACACACCAAGAAAGCTGTCATTAGAGTGTTCAAGAAGCTGAAAAAAATGCAAAAGCACTAACTACAAAAAGGAAATAGATGGTGGGAGCAGAATTAAAGTTCATTAATGACTTTTTGAAATAATCATGAGCAACTTTTTCCTGTGCCTTCTATAGATAATCACAGTAGCAGTTCTACCCCAAATATCTGTGTCTTGAATTTAAATTCAGTCTTTCAATATTTGTATAGTGACTCAAAAATTCCCTTTCTGTAAATATTCCCAACAGGACAAGGTGGATATTGAAATGTTTGCACACAAAAGGTGTAGTCACTGTGAAAGCAAATCCATTTAAAAAGTGTTGAGCAAATATTCAGAGGAAATGAGAATAAAATGAACGAAAAAGGCTTTAAGGGGGTTTGGAAAGGAGGCAGGTGAAGTCATTGTGATAGTGCCATGTCAGATTAGTGCTCTGAAAGAGCTGTAGGGTACAAAGTAGTTAAGACATTATTTACCCCTTCAATAAAGCAAGTATTATTTTTACTCACATTAATCAGTAGACTTGTAAACCCATTAGAGAACATAGTCCCTGTATAATAGAAAGGAGGAAAATCAATGTAGAATGGCAAACTAGTAACAATGAGTGAAACTAAATGAGTTTTCTGTGATTTTCTACCTTTTCAAATTGCATTACTTTTTAGAATAAACCCTTCAGGAAGCTTGCTGTAGACCTGACTGAAATACTGCAGAACAATTGGTACTCAAAACAGGGCATCAAAATAAAAGAGTAAACCAATAATATAATCCTCTATCTAGAAGTCATCACTGCTATTCTGACTGTTTCACTGGGTTGACTGATTTGATATGTATTTTCTGTGTGTATTCAGATTCAATAAGTTGAAGTGGGAGATTGCACAGCACTCATCTGGAAGTAGCTCTGCTGCATCCAGGGCCCCAGAGCCTTGGAAGGACAAACCTCTCACCCAGACACTGAGTTGCCAAGAGCCTGTGATGGTAAGACAGATAAGAAAAGACCTCTGGGATTCAAAATTGCTTAGGAAGAGTTCAAGCTGACTTCAAAGGAGGGTTCTCCAGACCTGGGGCAGAATTTAAAATGCAAGGAAGGTCTTGAAAGATCCAGCTGTGGTTGTGGTGGGCTACAACTGCTGCATTGTCTGGATGCAGAAAGGGATGTGTTTTGTTGATGTTCACATCCTGGATGTACAGAGGTGAGATGAGGAAAAAGGCTTCATTTTCCAGATTAGTCTCTCTGCTTTGAAGTATTTGTATCAAGTACAAGGCCAAACCTTGATCCCTACTATGGATTACTGGTGTTCAGCAAAAAGGTACAGTGGAATCCAGAAAAGATCTTAGGTCAACTCTGTCCTACACTCAGGCAGGGAAAAACTTAGAGTAAGGAGACAGGAAAGAAATCACTAGGAGTGTAAAATCACAGTGCAGCTAACAAATGGAATTAAAATACATTTTTACATCTGCAAACCTATATATTGCAATAAATCAAGAGTGAATAACCCCCCATGAACATAGAAAGTCTGCTGTCTTAAAGACAAAAGGAAACATTTTGCAGAATCATAAAATGTTGTGGAATAAATATAATCTCAGCTGTGTCACATTGTTATCTTGGATTTTAAATAGTTCTTTGTCTTGTTTCTATTCAATCAGAAAATTTAGCACTGCAATCATCTTAAGAAAATCTCCTTTACGAAGCAAAATGTACTATGAGTATGTTAAGTAATAATTAAATCCAGTTATTGTAATTGCAAACATTCATCTCCAGTTAAATGGATGGTTCCCTTCAAACCTGTATTGGTTGCCTGTTCTCAGCACAGAGCTGTCTAAAGTTCTCTGTTGTTCCCTAATACTTTTCAGATATTTTATCTCTCTTTTACTTCAAAAAGCAGTCGGGGGGACTAATGTCTGCCCTTGACACTGTAAATATGATCCATAACTCTGCAAGTGAGTCACTGTGACTCTGTATGGAGAAGAGGTTTGAGAAAGTGGATCTTCTTATTCACTGACTGCTCACTGCATTTATTTGGTTGGGGAAGCCACACACAGGTTCTGTACAACAGGAAAGACAGGCATGGGTAGATTTGTCCTTCCCAAGAGCATGGATA
>NC_086283.1:76469199-76559650 GCF_021018805.1 Prinia subflava
GACAACAATGACCCATCTCAGCTGAAGACAGCCATGTAGAAGATAAACATTCAGACTAACCTATGTAGGGCCTATGTGGGTACCTCCAGAAAGTGATGTATTTCACCGGTCTCTGATATTGATCTTGCTGTACAAGATGCTGCTAGACCATATTTTTATGAACTGCCAGTAACATGAAAACTGAAATACTCAGGACACAAGCAGCTTTGAAAACAACTCACCAGGCTGTCATGCCCGCAAAAAACCCCAAGGTATTTAATCAGCAGTGAGTGACATTAACACAGTCTTTTTCCTAATGAGTTTGGGTGGTTATTATTTCCAGAGTTTACTCCTCTAGATTCCTCTCATTTCTCCTACCCTGTGTCCTCCATGATGAAAAGCTGTGATAACTTCCAGCCGCACTTCCATCCACAGCTGTCCTCTGGGAAAAAGCAGCTTGTATGCTTCTGGGGATGTGGGAATAATCTCCAACATCTGGCTACCCAGTCTAAGTAAATATCTGCTCACACAGGTTTTCTCTTTGTGATTATTGGATCATAGAATCGAAGGATCATAGAATCGTTTGGGTTGGAAATAACCCAAGATGCAAACCTCTTGCCTTGGGCAGGAACACCTTCCACTAGGTCAGGTTGCTCAGAACCTCATCCAGCCTGGCCTTGAACACTTCCAGGTTAATCCCTCTAGCCAGTTTCCAATCTTCTGTAGCCCATAGAAATGTAGCATTACAAGGATATTATAGGACAGTTACAAATCTGTCTTCAAATCTGACTGAAATGGGCCAAGAAATCTCAGAAGTAAGTGGAGAACATTGGTGGAAAAATCATAGAATGATTGCAAAAGCCTATTTTCACTTCAGAAATTCAGCTAAATAACGAACAAACCATTTAACAGAATTGAATCTTTTTTTTTTTTATCAGGCACTTGCTATAATTTTCCCCCTTGCTGACATGAAAATTGAGAAACTGGGAATCCAATTACAAATGCTTGATAAAAGGGAATGATAGCAAGGAATTTTAATTGCATGGAGAAGATGTTGAAGGCATGTTCACTAGATGCATGCTTCAAAAGCAGCAGAACTACAAGTGTACAGGCAGAGGTCACTGTATAATGGGATAACAGGTGACATAGGAACAGTGAACCACAGCTCAGGTTTTCAGTCAATAGGGACAGTGAGAGCTGCTGGACCTTTGATGCAATTCATTACTTCAAGAGGCAGTAAACAGCAATATTGACATTTAGAATTCAACCAAACCCGAAAATGCTTATGTCTCTGGTAGCTTTATTTTAAAGTGGGAAAACTCTCAGCAGGAGGTTGTAAGGGTTTTGCAACCTTTTATTTCCACGGCTTACTGCAAGGAAAAAACGTTGTTTGGTTTCTCTTCTGAACAGCTCTCATTGAGGTCTTCCTCTTCCTCTTCCTCATTACCATTTATTGATGTTATTATTACTGCCTCTTCAAGATGTAACAGTAGAAAAAAATGGGATAGTCTACTCTTTCCTGTATAGTATGGTGACCCAAATTCATCTTGATACCCTAAATTAGAAAAGCCTAATTTTTTTGGCTTGAAATGTGATTTGAACTTTGAAGAACTCTCCTCTTAAGCATGGCAATGAGCAGTCATTTAGCCCTGCTAAGATAAGCACAACCATTTTCCATGTAGAAAGACTCAATATTCAAATCCAGATGAGCCTGAGCATTCCTCAAAACTTTTGTGTTAAACTCCTTTTGTGGTAGCCCCAGACCCATGGGATGCTTGCATTTCGATTACAGTACAAACCCAATGGCAAAACTCTCACTATTTTCTAAGATGTCAGGATTTCACTCATCAGAATGACATCATCTATCAGCCCTCCTTGCTCAGTCCCAGTGGAAACAGGAATGCACCAGCAGATGAATCTGGCTGAGGTGTGTGGTTTTAATCTCTTCCTTTGAGAGAACAGCCCAGCATTTGACAAGCCTTTGGAGTTAGGATATATATCATGAATTAAATTCCTTTGCTGCTGGGGCTCTGTTTGTGGGAAACTATTTACCTTTTAAATGATACACTTTCTCAGACCTGTCACTGGAAAGCAGACCCACACCTGACTCTATAGCTTCTGTTAATGGACCTGGACAAGTTTTATTGGAAGGACTGCAGGGAAACAGAAACAGCCACACCAGGCTTGATGGCCCATCCAGAGAAGTTGTTGATGTTAGATTTTCCAAGGAACAGATATAAACATGCCCATAATGGGTACTATAAGGGTTCTATCTGCAGAAGAAATGTTCCCTAATCCATCCCTGCATCTCCAATGCAGGCAATCATATCTCCTTGTCTGGCACTGGAAACATTGAGCTTTCTCCCGTCCTTCCCTCTCTAACATCCTTCAGGAAGAACAGATAACCCTGACTGCACAGAGTGAGAAAGGATCACATTCCTAAAGAGTGAAAGAGATTGGGGTTTACACAAATTAACCTCTAATTGCAGTCACTGCTTTGAGGAAAGGAAAGGGAAGGGAAGGAAAGGAAAGGGAAGGAAAGGAAAGGGAAGGAAAGGAAAGGGAAGGAAAGGGAAGGGAAGGGAAGGAAAGGAAAGGAAATGGAAAGGAAAGGAAAAGGAAAGGAAAGGAAGAAGGAAAGGAAAGGAAAGGAAAGGAAAGGAAAGGAAAGGAAGGAAAGGAAAGGAAAGGAAAGGAAAGGAAAGGAAAAGGAAAGGAAAGAAAGGAAAGGAAAGGAAAGGAAAGGAATGGAAAGGAAAGGAAAGGAGAAGGAAAGGAAAGGAAAGGAAAGGAAAGGAGAAAGGAAAAGGAAAAGGAAAGGAAAGGAAAGGAAAGGGAAAGGAAAGGAAAGGAAAGGAAAAGGAAAGGAAAGGAAAGGAAAGGAAAGGAAAGGAAAAGGAAAGGAAAGGAAAAAGGAAAGGAAAGAGAAAGGAAAGAAAGGAAAAAGGAAGGAAAGAAGGAAAAAGGAAAAGGAAAGGAAAGGAAAGGGTCGAGGAAAGGAGAGGGAAAAGGCGAGGGAAAGGGAGAGAGGAAAAGAGCGAGAGGAAAAGGCGTGAGGAAATAGGGAGAGGAAAAGGGAGAGAGAAAAGGGAGAGGAAACAGGGAGAGGAAAAGGCGAGAGAAAAGGGAAGTGGAAAGAAAGAAGAAGGCAAAAAAGAAACGGAAGGGTAAGAGAGGGGGAAAGGGAAAGGGAGGGAAGGAAAACTGAATTGTTTCGATGTGCGGAAACCTAAGATAGTGGTGATGCAAGCTGGCAAGTCTACTTGTTTGAGCTGGAAGATGACAGGAGTTTACAGTGTTCTGGCCCCAACAGTAGCAGATTAGTGCTGCCTCTCCTGTCCTGCCCCTCTGAAGCCAAAAGGACAATGCCCCTCTTTCTCTGACCAGGCAATGCAGGATGCACCGTGCTGGATGTGAGCTGACACACACCATCTCTGCACTCAGCATGACCAACTCATAACCTGCTGGCCTGCTCCAGCATACTGAAGAGCTGACTGTGATGCTTTTGGGGAAAAGTTTTATTCTCCTCCACTCTCTGAAAGGTCAAACATCCCTGATCCCCACAAATAATTGGTGATACTAAGACATGCTGGAGAGCTGAGAACTCTGTTCTTCTGTGCAATTTAAAATGACATTAGGGAGAGGAGATACAAAATAACTGAACTGGTCACTTTTTAAACCTTTTAATAGATGGTTCTAGTAAATAAAATGCAACCTAAATGTGCAAAACTTCAGATAGTGCTCTGAAACTGATGTATAACTAAGGGTTATACAGGAACCTCAGTGTATACCAGGGGACTGAAGATGAAAAAGTATTTATATCTTTTTTCTATCTGTGATTGATATCTGTGTTTGTATTTACATCGTCTCCATATCAAAATCTCCAAACTCTCTCCTTTGCCACTCAGAGATAGTTATAATACCTTTAACACAAAGTTTTATGGAGACCTAGAATTTTCAATTAAAATTGTATCTTTTCAGAATTATTTTAAACTACTTTGACTCTTCATTAACAGAGTTACAGGGAGACCCATATATTGACCATATATTGACCCATCTATCTTCCAACAATACCTCTCCTTCTTCACCCCAAAGGTTGTCCTAGCTTGCAAGATCTTTACCTTCCCAGTGTACAATTGCAGAGATCATTTCCTCCACCTCTAGAGACTTTAATCCCCCTTCCTGGAAATCACTTGTAAGTGTTACATAAATACACAGAACTCCATTCAATTATTTTCTTGCCCTTCTCATGCCACAGATCTGTCTACTGATAACTTCTGTTTGAATACACACCCTCTTTATCTTGAAAGAATCAGTCACAGTCTCTCTGAAAACAAACTTGAGTATAAGGCAGTGAGAAGAGATGGCAGCAAGTCAAAGAACATTAGGGTTATCATTTGCCAAAGGATTTTTCTTACAGCTTGTGGACACCAAATTGTTGACACACAGTTTGTGGTTTTGGGTTTTTTTGGGGTGGGTGGATTATTTTGCAGTGATGTTTTTATAATAGTACTGTGATGGTAAAATTTTTTTAGATGGTATCATTATAGTTTAGTCTGCAGCTCTTCCTAGAGGTTGCTTTTGGGACCAGAGTGTGACAGACATATAAGAGAGAGAATAGATATTGAGTATGAGCTGATCTGAGCTAGACATCAAGAAATCTCATTGGCTATAGTTGAAAAGAAATCACCACCAAATGTTGACTTAGTTGATCTAAATTAGTGAGAAGGTTTTTATTGTTAAGGTGCTTATTTCCCTCCAATGGTTTAAAAGGATTTCTAGGCTGATAGTTCAGACAAAGAACTGTTAAAATTCCATCATTTTTTTGAAAATAGACCTATCCAATGGTCCTCAAGAAATCATTCAGAAAGGACTAAGACCAACAGTACCTAAAAGATTATATAGACTTCAGGTGAGACAGTTCTCATCTAAAAGATTAGCCACAGACACAGTAAAATTCACTTCTTAGTAAGCACAGAAATTATTGTCATCTTGATGTAAAGGAATGAGGAATCTTTGCAAAGGCGCACAAAAAGAAGCAAAATTTTCCAAAAAATGGAGAGACAAAATGGCCTCTGACGGAGTCTAGGAAAATTAAATATTTATTTTTCTTCTTCTTTTGCATTTCTGAGAGACTTTATAGTACTAAACTCCCTCCCTTTCCTAACCAATAACATTTGCATATGGTTTTCGTGCAGTTCTCAGCTTACACTAATAGCTGGTGGTGGTCTCTTAGGTGTATTTAAAGGCTGAAGATTGTTCAGCAAAGGCAATAGAGCCTTTCCCTAAGGCATCCTGCTGATCCCTCTCCATTTCTGAAGAAGTGCTAGTGGTTAGGAGACTGACTGGATCTTTGCAACATAGTCAATTATTCCTCTTACTGATACCTTCTGACACCAAAAGCTAAAGGACTTGAAGAACCTGGTATCTAGCTGGTTTATTTTTTTCAGTTTTCTTCTGTAGACCATGTTTTCAACACCTCTAATCATTCTTTCTGGTCTTTGAACTGCCTTCAACCAGGCCCCATACCTCATGATGTTTGTTGAACAAAAGCATCTGAACAGGGTGAATTTGAATTAAACTCAAGCAAATAGTAGAGCAAAGCTGTGCTGGAGCACAAGAGGCAAAGATTGTGGTTGGGAACTGATAGCCTAAGTTTTAGCTTTCATAATTTTAGATTCTATACTGCCTTACTGTGTGACTGAACTTCATACAGTGTTAGCAAATTCTCTTCACAGAGTAGTTAGACAAAAAAAACCTTTTTCCAGCTTGAGAACCAAAAACACCATTGTAGCTTCAGGGCCTAAAAGGTACAAACAACAGCAGATTGAGGAAAGCAATCTGGGAGGATGGGACTGCATAACCTGAAGCTGTAATTGGACAGTTGACCCCAATATGTAAAAGGACCAAATCTTATAAAAGTGTGAGACCTCATGACTGGTTGTCCATCTTGGGTCCAACTTGGGTCCACCTGGTGTGTAGCCATGGCTGGGCTTTTGTACTGCCCAAGGTGTACCCTTTGAAGGCCTTTTAATAAATACCTACTTTATTCTTTAAGTCTGTCTAGCCTCTGTTCCAGGTAAACCTCTCTAGGCATCAGAACAAGACAATTATGTTAATAACTTCTTATCCTCAGACTATGTGTGCTCTTGGGAGTTGTCAGCTGAGCCCTAAGGAATGCTGAGACATTGCTATTCACCATCTTTATTCAGATTAAGCCACATAAATAAAAAGTGCCAACAGACAACAGCCTTTGAAGACACTGAATCTCTAATGCATATTGTTTTTCATTTCAGTGCTTTATTTTCACTTTAAATAATAATGAAATTTTGGACAGGAGATAAGGTTGGGAGATACAGCTGAACCTACACCTGGAAAGGGCTGCTGGTTCTGGGCACTAGGGGCTGTGGGCTTTGGTTATCCACCAGATCTTCTTGCTTTGATTAGCCTGACATCTGCAATTACTGGGGACCAGTATGTACCAAGCTAAAAAAATCTCACAGCAAGCAGTCACACATAGGGAAGAACATATGTGTTTTCTAAATAAACATCACCTTTTGGATTTCCCAGCTTTCCAATGTTTCTCCAGTCTTTTTGGAATCCTTTATGTTCCTTGGTTTTGATTCAGTAGTCTCCACTATTCCTCTCCACCACAAATTAGCTTCTCAACATTTTGAGACATAGTAAAATGGGGGGAGAGAGAAAAAAAAGGTAGAATTTCACAGGATTTCTGCTGTTCCCTCAGGATGTACTCTGTGCCTCTCCCCTTCTTTCTAGGCTATGTATATGAGCCTCAGAACTGGTCTTCTAACTGTGTGATCTCTATATACAATGGTAAATAAAGTAGTGCAAAAGCCTTGGATATCACGGGAAAAATGTATTTTAACTACAAAAGGAAAATCCTGAATAAGAGCTAAGCCAGGGCATCTTGCAGCATAAGGATTAATTACCACAGAATGTTCTATTAAAGGTAAATTATTGTTTTTATCATTATCTTAATACCCTGGTGGTTGTGGTAAATATTTACAGCAATCCAGGAAGGTGAGAAATTCTGTATTATTAGAAATGAAAACAGTTGCTATTTTGGTTCTGAGGAAAGCTAACTAACTTCTGTTTCCCAGTTGAAAAATTGCATGTACTTGGGTTTTCAGTGGATGACGCATTGATGCATCTTCTTATATCTCTCCCCTCTGGCTCTGGCTGGATGCAGGACTAACAGCTGCTCTGCAGGTTGAGGCCAACTCATTAAGCTGGTCCAACCCCTAAATTAAAGCGGTGACCTGATGGAGCTCCAGGCCAACTCCATTCACTCCTTCCCCTTTCACAGCCCTTCTTTTCATTCTCACAGGGCCAAGCAGAGAGCCACAGTGTCACAATAAAGTCCCTTGTGGCAGAGTCCTACAGCAGGGTCTGCTGTGTTCCATGAGGCAGCAGAGGAAGCACAGGCTGGGGAGATAACACTAATCAGCTAACAGCTCTGAATAGAACAGGGAACTAAACATGGCAGCTGTCACTTATGATAGCATACAGTGTCCAATTTTGTTCAATTGGTCTACTTTAATGTTCATCTCCTTCCCTATTTAAGCATAGGTGATTCTTAATTAACTTTTACTAACATGTCACTCTCAATTGTATTCACTGTAGGCATTATCCAGTCTAGATTTATTTGGGAAAGGACCTATAAGAACAAAAAATCTTTTGAGTTATGCAAAAATGGGGCACCTAGGGACTCATGCACCTTAAAAGTTCATAATTGTGCATGTGCCTCTGGCGTACTTGGTTTTATTTTAGAATTTCCTTGTGTGGCAGAAGAGTACTGAGCTCAAGCTGTACAGACAAATGAAGAATTGAGCTCATAATTTTGTTTTCCCTTCCAATTCATTCTAAAATGAATTCTTAAGGAAGGTTCTGTATTTTATCCTGGTCACATTATTGATACACATTCCTCTTCAAACAAAAAACCTAAGAGTCTCACAATTGCTCTATTTTAGTCCCAGTTTTCTCAATTGCTACACTCTCCATTAACTTCAGGAGATTTCATTAAGTGGTAATTGAGCAGTTGCACTCAACACACAACAGCATATCGAGGGAAACAGCATATCGAGGCTTGATCTTTTCTGAGTGATATCACAGATACTGCACCAGGTTCTGTCTGAACATCACCTCAGTCTTTCTAATTTGACTCAATTCCTTGCCATGCCTATCCCTGCCAGCAACATTCTTTAGGGTTTTGTTAGTTAATATTATTATTACTCTTATGATGATGATGATGATTACTATTATGTTGCTTCAATTCTGTCTTCACACAGGACATAAGATAAAATGATCTACACAAAGAAAAGAGCATGAAGTTTGGGTCTGTGAATGTTCATATCTGTCAGAACCAAATAGGGGAGTAAAGGTTTTTCCAGGTATAAAGTCTTGCAGTAAACAGTGCAAGTTCCCTGATACCCACCCTCCTTTGGCTGTACTGACTCTAACCAAAGTGACACTATAAAAGCTCTTCTTTTGCTAAAATTTGCTAAAATAAATTTAAAAAGAAAATAATGAAAAAAGTTAAAAGAACCTCCCACTGAGAACATGGTACGACTTGGATCAGAGCTGACCTACATAAGAATCAGAAGGCAAGTAAGGAAAATAAATTATAGGGGGAAAAACATTAAAAAACAGGGAACCAGGTCAATCTAGCAACAGGAAGAGGAATAGAAAAAGGAAGATTTGAAGGTTTTGAGTAGGGTGGAGAAGTCCTAAAGAATGGGGATTCCCATATCAGCTGTGATGAGGAAAGGATCATAATGATGGAGGCAGTTCCTGCTCATATTGCCCAGCTCCAAACTGTTCCTCTTCCTTCATGGAGAAAGCAGCAGGGTTTAAAATAGGCAGCTGAGAATCAGCTGGCTTGCTCCTCTTTCCTTTTTCATTGGAATCTCATCTCCACAGTGGTTTCCTGCCTGACCCATGCCCTAACATGGACACTGTGTCCAAAACCAAATTATTTTTATATATTTTGTTATATAAATAAGTACATGATCTAGATAAGGGGATTGAGTTATCATTAGCAAATTCACGGAGAGCTCCAGGTTGGGAGTTTTGATCTGATGGGAAGCCTGAAGGCTCTGCAGAGGGATATGGACACACTGGGTCAATGGGCTGAGACCAAAGCAGCATTCACCAGGGTGAAGTACTGGGTTCTACACTTTGACCACACTAACCACACTCCAGACTGGGGCAGAGGGGCTGGAATGGGTCCTTTGGGAAGGGCCCTGGGGGTGCTGGTGCCAGTGGCTGGAGAGGAGCCCAGGGGTGCCCAGGTGGGCAAGGGGCCGATGGCCCCTGGGCTGTCCCAGCCACGGTGTGACACAGCCCCAGGGCAGGGCCCGTCCCCTGGGCTGGCACTGCTGAGGCACCTCCAGGGCTGGGGACAGCTCTGGGCCCCTCAGGACAAGAGACACTGAGGGGCTGGAGCGTGTCCAGGGAAGGGAACGGAGCTGGGGAAGGGGCTGGAGCCCCAGGAGCGGCTGAGGGAGCTGGGACAGGGGCTGAGCCTGGAGAAAAGGAGGCTCAGGGGGGACCTTGTGGCTCTGCACAACTCCTGACAGGAGGGGACAGCCGGGGGGATCGGGCTCTGCTCCCAGGGAACAGGGACAGGATGAGGGACAGAGTCTTAAGATGCACCAGGAGAGGTTCAGGCTGGATATTAGGAGTGATTTCTTCACAGAAGTGGTGGTCAGGCTGTGGAAGAGGCTGCCCGGGGCAATGATGAACTCACCATCCCTGTAAGTGTTGAAGGAATGACTGGACATGGCACTCAGGGACAAAGGGGGTTTGGTCATGTTTTCAACCCGATGACCTCAGAGGTCATTTCAAACCTAAATGATCCTGAAGTTCTGAGATCCTGAGATTCTGTGATTGTTTCTGTGAGCCAGTGCCAGAAGAACCTCAATGCTACAGAAACAAAGAACAGCCCTGGTATCCAATTTCTACCAAAAAACCCAACAAATTGAATTCTCCTGGAAGGTTTTTAGTTGACTACATGTATATGAAAAAATAAGAAAAAAGTAAAAAAGCATTTTCTAGTGCTCTTAGCTGCAGGTGGTTTTTTTTGTTTGTTTGTTTGTTTGTTTGGGTTTTTTTTGTGAGAATGTGCTACTGTAGCTTGCTACTCCACTCTATTATCATCCTCTGCAAAAATAAGGTCTCATAATTAATGTCTAAAAAAAATAGCAGGTGTCCAAGCTTGAATTTTTTCCCCCTTCCTTCTCTTTTTTCCGCTTTGCAGCATAAAGATGAGTTAACAGCCTTATGTGTTCTGCTGAACTCGAGCTGGATACAGCTGAACTTCAATTCATCCCAGCAGCAAACTGTTTATTAAAGACCTGTCAAATGCCCATATTCTGTGGATCATCACAGGAGCTGACAGTGCGACAAAGGCTTGAAATCCAGTGCATATCACTGGAGGATGCCATTAAAATGAAAGTGAGACCAAAACCTCGCAGCTGTCAGTCATTATCTAGGACATTCTCACACAGTAGATCTCACACACTTCCCTTCATCTGGCATGGGTCTCCTCTTCACACTTCTCCATTTTTTGCTGTAATGAAACAGCTTTTGAACAAAAAAGGATTTTTGAAACAGAAGAAAATCCATAAATCTCTATAGAAGGTGTGCATTTCTACTCTATTTGGAGTCCTCCTGCATGTCCAGTTAACTGCTGTATCTCTCTTTTTGGTCACCTGTTGCTTATTTTATAGGCTGTTATAATTTAGAACCTGAAAAGAAGCATAAATAGGATTGACTGAATTTCAGCCATTAAAATAGACCTTTCATAAGAAAAATTGTTCTCAGCCACTTGCCCTTATCTCAGACCAAGCCTGAACATAACTTTGTTCCAGTTCAAGTGAGACTGGCTCATAATGTTTCTGTCCTCATTATTTTTTGGGTTTTCTTCTGTTTTTCCAGTTCTGGGTCTGCCTGGGGATTTATTGGCTGTGATAGCCATATCAAGGCTGTGTCAGTGATGTCAGTGACCAGCTCTCAGGCAGGAGAAATGGCTGGTCTGAGCACTATGGACCAAAAGTAGGAAATACCTGAAGTCTTGTAAGCTTGTTCTGAAAGAGCTTGATGTCCACCCTGTCACACCAATTTTACAGCCATTTATCTCTATCAACATAAAAGACTCTATGCCAGAACAAAAAATAATGGAGTGTTGACTCAGCCTTTTACTGTTTTAAAGTCATACTTGATTTACTTGAGGGTACAGCATATTTTATTGCCTCTTGTCTTCACTCCTGAACCCAGGTCTCCTCATCACTAGATCAGTGATATGCACTGGCTAAAGAAATATCCAAATACAAGACAAAAACCACGGTATAATTACTCAAGAGCACTCTCATCACATGTCCTACATAATTATGAAATGGTTCCAGTTTTTATGTCTATAATTATTGCAAACTCATATCAAAAGGAAGGTCATCCATATTAACACAGTTTTCAGATTTATTACACTACTCTGGCACTGCTTTGATGTAAAAGAGTTTGACAAATATATTTAGTATAAAAAAATATTAAGAGTAATTATGTCATTTGCCCATGGATTTTTATGATTAAAGAATTTTTAGAGGCTTAGTGCACAGCTTACCTTACACTGCAATTATTTAAAAAAATTATTTTGCTGTAAGATGTACAAAACAGCTACAAAAATTGTCAGAATAATTCTAGTACAGCTCCAGGTTAAAATCTGTTCCATTAAGAACAGAGAGTTAATAATGCCAGTCATACATTTCAACTTAGGCTTAATTATATGCATTTAAAAATATATTCTAAGTGTAATTACAGTAAAACAGCCATGCAATGAAAAACACTCCATTACCCAGAATACCTGAGGCAGGTGGAAACTTAATGAAATCAGATGACTTAGTCTTTCAGCCAGGCACTTTGGAGATTTTTCAGGCATGTCAGTGAATAAGGAACAGCAAAATACAGTGAATATTAAAAAATATTGCAGTTAAGGCTAATAGCACACAGCTGTAACAAAATTTCCATGACACAGAGAGTACAAAAATGTATAAGAAAACTAGGATATTCAGGTCACAGGTTTTGATTTTTTGCCTCGGTTTCTAAATGCAAATGGAAAAACAGTTTTGGGGAGGGGCTGGACAATAGTTTTTTAGACTGGAGAAAGACAAGCAGGATGGTATACCTATGGAAGCAGGAAAACCTATGTAACGTTGCCCAGAAGATGAAGTTCCTGCTAGAAGGATGTCTGGAAACATGGAAGCCATTCTGGGCGCCTCCTGCTCTGCTTAGGAAAATGAGTAATATTTTCACATACTCTTTATGACTAAAAAGGATGGCACTCGTGCATTGCTTGGCTGTGGCAGCAGCGCTGCCTCCTGACAGAACAGCCCTAGAGGCCCCAAATACTGATTAATTGCTCATGACATAAGGAGTCATGTTAATATCAGCAGCGGGACCCGGTTCCCAGGGACAGAAGGGGCAGACTGGTAATTCCTCTTGATCCAAAATGGAACAAATAATGGAAATGACTGTACAGATCAGATAAACTAAAACAAAAACCAAAACAAGAAGGGAAGATGAGGCAAGAAAGTTTAAAAATAATATCTGTAAGAGTGCCTGAAAGAGCTTAGTGTTGGACTGTATTTGGATAACATAAAATACTTCCACGGACAAAAGCTACAGGAAGTCTGTACAGACCCAGAATCTCTCTGGTGAAGGTTCCACTACTCTGGCAAGGTGTATCAGGAAGGTGCAAGCTGTCCCCACGCAGAGCATAGGAGAGGGAGAAAGTTATGGCCTGATCTGTTCTTGCCCAATATGTGCTGTGGCATGGGTTCAGGGAGCTGGAAACATCAGCTTCTGTGAGAAATGAGAGGCGTGCAGACCAGCATGTCTGGATGAGTCAGTGGAAGGGGAACTGGGCCAGTTGGAAGATTTGGTAAGACTGGGCACATATATCTTCCACATTGTCTGTAACCAACATCATCTTGGAACAGAAAGGCTGGGTTATCCCAGTCGTAGTAAAGAGAAGCCAATTATTTTTACGCAAAAAAACTCCTCAAGTTTTTGCTTCTGTTTACTTCCATGGTCCAAGTGAAAAACTTGGAGACTAGATAAAAAAATGTGTAAGGTATAAAGGGGCATTTCCAGGTGGCCAACTGTATTAGCTCATTTTCAGTGATACTGCAGCACTGTATCCCCAAGAAAGAAGTTGCATTATCCAAATCTGCTAGAAGCCTTTGGTGTGGGATGGAAGGACTCATCTCACCTTGCCAGAGCACACTCAAAAAGACCCCAGCTGAACCTGAAATGAGCCTGTGGAGACTAGTCCTCTTGGATTGCCCAAACTCCACATCCCCAGAGCAGCTGAGGGTTGAAAAAGGACAGAGATCTCCTGGAGGTGGTAATTTAGGAGCAGTAAAAAGAGTCCTCAGGATTGCAGCAGAGGGTGCTGACCTTACCAAAAATCTTCAGGAGTTCCTTGGTACAGGAGAATGAAAGAGGAAGGACGTGGGTCACCATCATGCATGGCAACACATGGACACATTGCCTGAGGGTGTTGGGTAAGGGGATTTAACATGGCTCATGAAAACTCTGGGACCGAAAGGAAGAGCTGTGGGACTTCGGTCTATAATTGAGGGAAACAGGCAACTGGAAAAAATAAGGATTGTAGAAACAAATTAATTAAATACCGACACAGCCAAAAGAATCTTCAATTAATCCAAGGCCGGACAGGACAGACCCTCACCACTGCCCAGTGAGCTGCCTGTGGGAACTTGCAGATCATCAGCTGGTGATGTCCTTTTGGGCAAAAATCTCTGTGTTCCAATGCAGGCACTGCAAAGTCCATCTGGGAATTTTGCTAATAAAATATTAAAATTTGTGAAGTACACAGGGATGACTGGACAAATTTTCAGAGTTGATTTTTATACAGTTCTAGAGAAAATGGAGCCCACACTCATCACGGATGGAGAAGATTGACAGGAAGGCTGGAAAAGACTTGGGAAGACTTGAAATCTAGCTCTTCCAGAATGCTGTCCACAGGAAAAAATAAACAGTTTGATTGTAGTTTTGGTAGGAACTCTGTTCCAAGAATAAGTGGCCAACAAATTAAATCTTTAGAAAAGTATTTTGAAGAGGATAGTTAATTTAAGTATGATTTCTAAGTATTTAGGAATAATAATTGTCATAACCATGACAACAAAACAATAATAATAACAACAGTAATAATAATACAACAATATGTCCTAAAATCATTCTGAATTCAATTTCTGAGCTGTACTCTTGCTCTCAGTGAAAATACAGATGATGCTGACAAAGATGCAGATTGGTACCACAGCATACATTGAACAGTTACTTGATAATCTCACAGTGTGATAAAGGATTGAACAAGTTCCTGGAGGAAGTTATCAGCATAGTGTGAATCAGGCTTTAATCTGTCCTAAGATCTCACCCCCTTTTTGGCTAAAATTCATAGTAGAGACAGATCTATTGTCTTTTGGACCACAATAGATGAAATGCTAAAATCTGCTTTATTTTCAGATAGATGTTGATCATGATTCTCAAACTGGCCCAATGTCCTTGTGGAAATATGTGTAGGGATGTGCAGCAGAAACGTTAAACAAGGTGAGGAGTACTGCAGAACAGGATGACACCTGAGGTCATCCTGCTTAAAAGTTTAAAATGAGATTAGAATGAAGCACATTGCAACTCCTCAAGAGCCTGTCATAAGGTCCCTTGGTTTATCAGAACTATGATACAACTGGAGTGACTGGCTAAGAAGAAGGAATTCTTTGTGAGCTCAGTCATTAGGCTCAGAGTTGAACTCCAGTGACTGCTTCTGTGTTACCCTTCTCCCCTTGCTTCCAAACTTTCAAGAAATCTCTCAGACAGAAGCGCTTAGAGACTGAAGCCAGAATCCAGTGGACCTGGCATAGAGGTGCCATACGAAGAAAAGCTTCCAAGAAAGTATCTTGGGCAAAAACTCCTTTGCTGCAAAGGAAGTTCTGGTTGTGGTTAAATCTGTAAAACACTCTCACCATGGCCTGCAGGGCAGAATAGCTGTGGTTAGGTCAGGCCATAGTTTCTTGCACTAGCTCCTTAATTCCAACATCCAGGGGAAACTTGCCAGGTGGTTTGAAAAATTGTCTTGTTTTGATTTCATGGTCATACTGAGGCCTGGGTGTGAAAACACAGCAAGGCTGATGCTCTTCCAGATGGTGTTATTGGGAAGCTAATTGTAAACATTTTCTCACACAGGAGTTGGAGGAACCAGTTGCTCCAGAGACGGCTCCTGTTTGGAAAAAGTTGAATGCTTCTGTTTTTTCTCCCATGTTTTTTACTTTTCTGCCTAGTTTGAGAAAGTGGAATGAGGCTGCAGAAAAGAATCCTACAAAAGAACTTCCAGAAACTTGCTATCAAAAGAGAGGGGCTGGAAAATAATTTGAAAAAGATACTGACCATTTCGAACCAGAGTATTCCCTGCATGTTGCTTCTCAATGTATGAACAATCTCTCACCTTGGTGTGAAAACTCAAAAAATAAACCACTCAAGGCACTGGGGAAAATGTATGAAAAGTGGGAGAGTTTTCTGGACTACTGAGAAGTGCCTGTCAGGGAGGTGGATGCCCTGTATCCTATCCCAAGCCTTTCTTTCTGTTTTATGTCTGGGATACCTGCAGTCTTCCTGCTGGTGGGTGTTGCACTGGAAGATGCTGGACAGTGACACTTGTGAGTGCTGTGCTGTGTGTACCTCTCGCTCTGCAGCCAGCAGACCAAGTGCAGAAATGCATATTACTGCCCTCACAGGCTTTACACCTGGACAGGTCAAAAGAGGGAAAAATCAACTTGCTGAGACAAAACACCTTTGTACATTTTGCCTCTAGATGAAGTATAGAGGTTCCCATCTGCAATGGTGGAGTAAAAGCTTATTGCTGAATCTCAGTTAAAGATATATTTTATTTTCATTTTATTTCCTCAGGTTATAAATCTAGTGCTTAATTACTTTTCGAATTCTTACCAAGGTGGAGGCATCTCAGAGAAGAACACAAGACTTTAATTTCAGTAGCCATTTCGTTCTTGCTCCAAATTCTTTCTCATGAAAAATGTTTTAAAACTTGGAGCATCAAATTTCAAGGATTCCTTCTGTAATATGTTTAAATTACTTCCTTTTATTGAAGGTATTAGTTCTCCTTTAATCTAGCTGTTTTTTCCAACAAATAAACCATAAGTTTTTTAAAATTGCTTTTCCTTACTTTTTGTTGATTTTTTTAAACCAAATATCATGCTTCCAGTTGCCACTGAAAATTGAGTAATTCCTTCTGTTTTTTCAATTCTCTTCAAATGAAAATTTCTTTATTTTAGATCACTAGCAGGCTTTATTTCATAATTTAAAACTTTTTTAAGTTAATGCACAGTTTTGGTGTGGCTACTAAAAATAAGTCTCACAAACTCTTGTGTCCTTCACATGCACCAGTTCCCCAGGTCCACCCACAATTTAAAGACAGGATACAGTCTTTCTCAGGCCCCACTAGTGTCCTTCAAAACACATTTGTTTAGGCTGCACAAGGATGTCTAGGAGGCTGGTGCAACAGCCAGAAGACAAATCAGCACTCTTTTGGGCACAGAGCAGAAAACATGCAGTCATTAAAACAATTTGGCATTACTGGCATTAATTTACTATACTGTTTATGATTCAGACTGTCCAAACAGTCAGAGGGAGCTGAGTTTGCACAGCTTTGTCTGGATGCCTTGTCTTATTTAGGATCTGGACCTCTGAGGAGCAGGAATGCAGAAGTGGAGATGCATCATGGTACAAAAACACAGAGCAGAGGAATTTGTTGGTGCTGGGTGGACAGTGACAAAACACTGGTTAAAACTCTCCAAGCCCTGCTGCTTTTAGCAAAGGAAATTGTGTTAAATTCAAATTTTACCCTAGCCACCTCCTGTAGTTGTTCAAAGCTCTGGCCTACAGTGGGAAGAGAAACGTTCCAGTCAGCTGCAGGGGTACAGGTGGTTGAGTTTACCAGCTCTCCAAGTGTTTTTCATTTCTTTTTTCCTTCCTGAGATAGTTAAATGCACATTCCTCAGCTGTGTAAAAACAAATGGCCTACTCTCCCACTTCGGGTGGTGCATTTAAAATGAAAGCCAGGCTTAATTAGAGCTTTTGAAGGCTTAAAAGTTAATGTGTGCCCATTAAACACTAACCACCGATTCTTTACTCTCTGGCTATCCGTGCTCATGGCCATGCCAATGTGGGCTGTGGGGCTGTGTGAGTGGGGACAATCTTGGCACCATGGCCCCATGCCCAGCTTGGGAGAGGCCAGCAGCAGATGTTTGACCATTGTGAAGCTTGGAGAAACGTCTCCAGGTCGGAAACACTTGGACGGTGATCTCGTTTCTCAGTTGGATTGGCTGTGGGGTCTGAGCTTGTGGGGAGGTGGCTCTGGTGGCCAGCATGACTTGGCACTTTACAGGCCAGCTGCTGAGCTCTGCAGGTCAGTGGTGATGTGCACCTGGCCAGGGTCATGGCTGCGGAGGAGGGATCCCTGCACTGGTCCCTGTGCGGGAAACACTGCAAGAATTATTGTTCCTGTTTTATAGGTTTGGGAAGCTGGGGATTAAATGAGTTGTCAAAGGCTGCACAGAGAGCCAGGGGCAGAGCAGGCAGCATGCCACGAGCCTTCACTGTACTCCAAGGCAGCTCCAGACCACACTGCATCTTAAAGGCAGACATTCAACAGCCCTGTGGCTTGTATAGATGATTAAATGGAAGATAAATTGCAGCATTTTTACCTTTATTTGCACGAGTAACATCTGTCCAGACTTCTAAACCTGCACAATGACTGGTGAGTAATTCAGGAAAGATCTCTACCAGACAAAATAGACATACAACACACGGGGATTTATATGTTGAGCTTTCCTGCAAAAATCACACTGACAGGCTTGCAATAAATATGTAATTTTATGGCCTATTTCTCAATCATATTCTGCTACATAATATCATGCTAAGAACTGTGAGCTACCTTGCCAATGGAAATATGCAGCTGGCAAGAGGTAAAGTCTCTCCAGAGCTATTCAAGGAGTCATAACAGTAACAATATAAGCAAATAGATCATCAGTATATACCTTTGTGCAATTTTTTCTCCTTTCCCTCCCCCCCTCCTCCTTCTTTCTCCTCATTTTCCTCTCTCACATTCTTCCATCTGCCCTTTTCCACCATCCCTCCCCCTCAGTCACTCCTCTATTAGTGTTTAGAAGATTTCACAGTTTTCTCCCAACCCTAGAAAGAATGTAAGTTGATGCTGCTGATTGCCTTTGAAAACATTTGGAACAAATTATGTCTACTTTTGGAATCCGAATAAAAGAATGTGAGCCTCACTGGAGAAATATGAAATACAGGGTGGGATTCACAGAAGGTCTGTAGCATTTTCCCCCTCCTTTCTTAAAAACAAAAACCAACAACACTTTCAATTTTTTTTTCCTTATTTTTGTTACCTCAGGTTGGAAAATAATTCATGTGGGGAAAGGTCTAGAAAAGTGTTTTTTGTGAAGTGTTTTTTTTCATCTTCATCAATTCTTTTAAAGCCGAAAATGATGATTGGCATGAGTCAATAGTTAACATGAACTCTGTGAACCCAGTAGCCTGGATGAAGAAATGAAGCAAATTGTATTCTCTGTACCTTCTCTACCGAGGGACATTTTTGCATCTATTTTTTGCCTTATTCTGTTTTAAGATAGTTTGCCTCTGTTTCCCTGCCTGCTGGCTGCTGACACTGTGGTGCTGTGCAGTTGCCATCAGCAAAACAACAAAGATCTCCTGAAGAAAAGTGCTGTAGGGACATTTAAAGCAAGTCACATTTCCAGATTCAGGCTTTCCTACATGTAGAAGTATTTGCATCCAGGATTTTGTTTTGTCCTATTGCAGGAAAAGGTGCCAACGACAAAGTTTGGTTTCAAATCATCCTACAAATGGCTCAAATTTAGTGGAATAACCTGTGAAGAAGGACTTTTTGTTTCTTTCCTTTTTTTTTTTTTTTTCCTAATTAATGTTGATTTGTTTTGGGTTCAGATTCATGCCTAGCATAAGTTGAAAAGCCTCATAATGAAAAGATGGACAACTTTGCACTTCTGCACCAGCCTCTGTGAATTCACCAACTAGCTGATCCACAGCTGCATATCTGGTTTTAGTAACATTTAGTAACATTTCATCCTTTGCTCTTGAGGCTTAAAATTAAGGGAAAATGACAGAAACTTGCCCTGTAGAGGATCACCCATCAGAACCAGTGTTGCTAATGCTCCTGGGCCACCATGGCCTTTCAGTTTTGGGCTTAGCTCTTCCCTGGGGAAACTTACAAACTGGGGGTAAGTGTCTCAAAAGGGTTTTCAGCAGATATCTACTGAGATTCTGCAAAGTGTGCAAAATAAATGGAAAGTAGCAATGACCAAGACATTTTCCCATTTCTCTTCTGCTTTTCTGAAAGCTCTCCAGAGAAGCTGAAGCCTAGCCACACTTAAAAGCTGTTGCAGTTACTGAGTTCAGCCTGGTAAAAAAATTAATATAAATGTCTGTGAAGATCAAATAATTTTTTTTTAAGAGCAGATGAAAACTATTTTTTAAGCTTTGGAATTCTTGTTCTGCTTCCTTGACTTGTAAAGCTTTGGTGAATCCTGCTTGTAAGTGCCAGAGATGGCAACAGATGCCTAAGTCCTGGCAAGTTTGAATCTGTCCACATAAACGCTGTGGGTGTGAATTTGATTCTTTCCAATGATTGTTTTGGAATGATTTAGTCACATTGTTTTGACCTAGTTTCTCTCCTTGCAAGCTTCATCCAGGCTGGTTATTGTTTATACAGAGGGACCAAAGTCCATTTTTTACACATATTATTTCCAATAAATAAGTTAAGGGAAAAACCAAAAAGAGATAGGTAAAATGCACTGGAGGGAGAATCCAGAGCTTTTTGTCCAGACAGGAAAAGTCCTAATGCAAAGAAGAAGGTTGAGAGAGTGACTTTTGTCCCTCAGTACTTTGAAAGATGAACACAAGAATATGAGAAAGCAACTGGGAAAGAATCTGTTGTGGGCTGGGGTAAAGAAGATGACTCAGAGGGCACAACCAAGCCCTGTCACAAACTGAAGGGCTGAGAGGTGACCAGGAGAGGAAGGAAGGTAGGTCGGAGGGGTTTGGAGACCATTACCTGTATTCCCTGATGGAACTCAGACAGTCAGTCACCAGCAGCTGGGCCCCGGGGGAATTTTTGGGAGACCCTCTCCTGGTTGCACTGACAGGCTGTTTGGGCTTGTCAGCATTACTGTAACAGCAATAATAGGGATGATTGGATTCCTGCTTCCTGGAGAGAGAGTGTGCCCTATGGAGCTGGGGGAGAGATAGGAATCAGGAAGATCGTAAAAGATGGTAAGGCAACAGCTGAGGCTGGGAGTCATTAAAAGAAAGTTAATGCTGTTAATGGGAGGTAGTCTGAAAATATATTAGTAGCTGAGATGTAAACTTGAAGGGCAAATATAACCCTTTTCATCTACAGTTTCAAGAAAATCCTATGGAGTGGCATGCCACAAATTTTTTACTGGAAGTTTGACATCTGGTAGGTTTTTATGTCTCTGGTAATCAGCCTCCTCATGTATGAAAGTTGGGGTGGGAGCAAGTACTTTTCTCCCAGTGTTTGCTGACACTCTGGAATACCACTGTCACAGAGAACAGCCCAAATCTTCCTCATGCCTCCACCAGGGAGCTTAGAAATGATCATTATGACTATCAGGTTCCCATAGAACACAGCAAGAAAAGCATCCCTCTGTTAAGTCAGTTTTGAACTGCAGCAGAGAAAAAAGAATATTTAAAAAAAAAGAGTGTAAATACGTCTTCAATGCCAGATCTCCTGGACCTTAGGAAATCCACATGAGCATACAGTTCCACTCAGCTTAAAAGCTCACAGCAATGAAATATTACCAATAAAACATCTTGAATAGACTTCCACATACAGTAATTGGAATGCAGAAGGTATTTAATTGTCAAGCAGGGCATGTATCATGTCTGAAGACTGGAAAACCCTGAGAGTAGCAGTATTTATAGCCCTTTGCATTTTCTGCATTTCAGTTCTGTGCAAGACAAAGAAATCATCTGCAGGGAAAGTGTCAATCCTGTGGCAAAGGTTATAGATTAAACTGCTGCTCTGAAAATATGTATATACGTCCACAATGTATGCATTATTCTGAAAGGAAGCCAGTCATCCAGACATTGATTTTCCTGCAGGAAATATAATTCACTGAAACACAGTGGCTGCTGCAGTTTAACAAGCACAATTTCCTTCTCTCATACATGGATTTTTGCATTCAAAGGACATGGTTTGCTTATAAGTTTGTGTGTTGCAGAAGAGGGAAGTCTTTACCTAGAAATCTTTATCTTTGCTGAATGCTACTTTTCAGCTAATGAGATTGCTGTCACCTAAATTTTCATTGTTTTAAGAGCAAGTGGCTGCCGACAGTTTCCTTTCAAGCTTGAATGATGAAAGGAAAACACCACGCTGCCTCATCTGGCTAGCTTGCTGTGAGCTAATGAGCCTGAGGCTGCACCCATCTTTGCTATACTAGTGTGACCTTATGTCTGCTAATGCACAGGGAAGGAGTGAAAAATGTACTGCTAGTTCCCTCCAACAGTTCCCTGGGGACACGCTGAATGTGCCAAACAATTTAGTAAATATATATCAGGTTACTGTATTGAAACATATTCCAAAGTATTGCAACCTCAGGTATCTCAATCAAAAGATCCTATTTTATTTTTACTTATCTTCCCCCTCTGTATTCAACATTTGGTAACTTCTCTCTGAAAGGGATATATTTTCTTGGTAATTTTTATACCTTTCAGAATAACTTTCAATTAGTCAGTGATTAGTTTTGTAACAGCCTATTTGAAATTTTTAATGTATTATTGATTGGCTGTTTTTTTGGTTTTGTATTTTTTTTTTCTACTACCAGGTAAATAGAAGTTGATTTTAGAAATAATTCCTGTCTGTGGGTGTACAAATGTGTGCTATCAAATTTCTGACAGAATGCTTTGTGTTGGAAGGGACCTTAAAGACCACCTTGTTCCATCCCCCTGCCATGGGCAGGGACACCTTCAAGTATCCCAGGTTGCTCCAAGCCCTGTCCAGCCTGGCCTTGGACACTTCCAGGGATGGAGCAGCCATAGCTGCTCTGGGCAACCTGTACCAGGGCTGTGCCCCTCTCACAACCACGATGTTACTCCAGAAGAAGTGATTCCTCAGCTGTTGGCAGCAGTACCCTCTGTAGTTTGTTGATTTATGAAGTTTTCAGATCTCTACACAAAGAAGCAGAATAGATGTTTTTAGCTATTCCACCCACCCCACAGTTTCCGTCCGACTGCTCTTCAGTCACGACTCTGTGTCCTCAAAAAATAAATTTCCAACATTTTCTTCTAGAGTGGACTTGGCAGCGGAAGAAGTGCTTATCTTTTGGGAAGTCACTCCCTATAGTGAAAGAAAGGTACTTTTCAAGAGGCAGTCCTGACACAGGCAAACGAAAAATGAGGAGAAGAGTGTGCTTTCCCCATTCTGAGGGCAGGGGATGCTAAGAGGGATGATAAGGTTCTTGGCCCCATGTGGCAAGGGACTGACCATGTTTGCCTCCAACACTGCAGTGCCTGCCAGAGTTGTCTCTGCCTGCTGCAAGGGAGCAGATCTGAGCACAGACCTCCTGCCCTGTGCCTTTTTAATGGGCTGTTTTGTTTTATTTTGTCTGCGGCTGCCAACCAGCATTTTCTCCTCTGTTGTTGGAACAGCAGAAGTGCTGGCTTGTTGGCACGGAAGCTGCTTTCCCCTCTCACTAAGCCTGTCTGAGTTATTATTTCACTGCAGTCACCCCATCCTTTTTTGCTTTCTGTGGCATCAGCATTTCCCTGCAATAGCGGTTGCAGCGTGCTGTAACCCTGCAGATGTGCTCCATAAGCCTTGAATCTCAAATCACAGGAGCAATGTTTTCCCCTCTGTGGTCCCTGCCTTCATTTTAAATAAGTATTAGGTCTGAAACACAGAATCCTATGTTTGATTTCCTTTATTTGCCTCCATCCACACCTTCCTGAACTGCTGCGGTAAATTCTTCATGCGTATTGTTATCCTTTAAGACTCACAGAACAGCAAATGCTTATACACTGCTTAAAATACAGAGATAAAGTGTGGCTGCTATCCAAAAGCTACAATCCAACCAAGACAGGATTAAGTATATTCAAGGCAAACACACCCACAATCTAATCAAGACAAAAGAAGAAATTTTGGCTCAGTTTGAGTCAATGGGAGTTTTGCCACTGACTTCAGTGAGGTTAGGATTGCACCCAAGATAAACAAGTATGAGACAAGACAAAATAAAATAGTTTAGAAGTGGGAAGGTTTGTGAATGAGTCATGGGAGAGTAAGGCAAGGGATATTTACTTTCTGGGGGGAATGAAGATGAGGCAAAAATGAAATATGTTTATTTATATGTGCCTGAGTTCAGTGAAGAAGTGAGGGGTCCCTATGTCCAGAGCCCACACCTTTCTGACAGCTGCAGGATGGTCACAAGTGGGGCTCCCCAGAGGTCAGTATTGGAACCATCCCAGTTCCATATCTTTAGGGATGATCTGGGTGAGAGGATTGAGTGCACCCTCAGCAAATTTACAGATAAGACAAATTTAGCTAGGAGTATTGGCCTGCTGGAGGGTAGGAAGGCTCTGCAGAGGGTACTGAGATGCGGCCATGTGGCTCATCCTGCTGGCATTCTGCTGATGAGAGGCTGACACCACAGAATAGGCAGCAAGACAAATGTCTTCACCAAAACCCCACCAATTATATTTTTCCTCATTGCAGTTTTTCCCTACTGCAAAAATCCTGGATGGTTCTTTATCAGAGTTTATTTTTCACTTTTTGTGTGAGTAGCATTAATAAATGTCCTAAAAGAACCAAAGAAACCTCCTTTAAATAAAAACCAATAGAAATATAATATTTTTGAAGAAAAAAAAGTTGGAGGTTTCTTTTTTTTTGTTCTTTTTCAAATGTATATAGCTTAACATGAAAAGCTTACATAAAATTTACTTTATTTTAAATAAATCATTTTTTTGGAGGATGGTGTTTTTTCATGATAGTGTGACTATATGTTTTATATCTGGGAGAGAGCAGAATCTTTCACTCTTGGTCTTGCTCTCTATGGAAAGTGAAAAGGTGATAGGTCTTGTGTTAGAAAATTCTGCCTACCGTCAGCCTCAGGGTCCCTGACACTCTCAGGCCCTGTTGCTGGGGACAGGAGGTACCACTGCTTTGTAGCATGAGTGCATGCCTACCTTCACCCTTTGAGCTTTCTCTTTGCTGGGGTGAAATGGTGCCTAAAGTGGGCAAAATGTTGTGGCAATCTCAGCGGGAGCCTTTCTGAGGCTGCCATCTCTGCAAGGAAAGCTGTGCTACTTCAGATAATGCTCTTCAGAGATACTAGCTCTGAATCACCCTCTATCAGAATCTGCTGCTACCCGTTGTTGCAATCAGCAGCACAAAGCCCAGCTGGAGCCCAGGTGCCCCTGGAATACAAGGGTGCCACTACTGGGGCCAACACTGTTTAATACCTTCACTGATGCAATAGGACTCAGAGAGTCTGGAGAAGGTACCAAACTGGGAGGCAGAGAGACTGGGTGTGGGTGTGGTACTACTGGGAGGACAAAGATAACTGGGAGGGATGGGTCTGCAGGAATCCAGTGAACCTTAGAAAAGGGAAGGGACAATTCCCTCCCTAGGGATGAACAACCCCAGGCACTCCACCCCTGGCTATGCTCAAAACCTGACTGGACACAGCCCTGGACATCCTGCTCAGACTGACCATGGATGAACAGGAGTTGTATCAGAAACTCTCCAGAGATCTCTTCCACCCTCAGCTGTTCTGTGTGCTCCCTACAGGACAGACAGAAGGTTTTTCCAAAACAGGCTGAAGTTAGTTTGTGCATGTACCTGACACGAACATGATGTCCATGTTCTAAGTCCTATGTGTTTGGTTGAACAGCAAATTCCTTTTCCTAACCCTTTCACTTCCTATGGAGGGAATTGGACATCTGCAGGTTACACAGGGGTATCACTTCTCTGGTATCCCACACACACACACAGACAAGCACATCTGACCAGCCAGGCCACACAGGTATGGTACTGCTCTACCTTGGCTACATTTAACAGATGTTTCTTCACACGCTTGACTGGGAATGAGACTGAGCATTAGTAAATTGGTACGACTGAATCCCTTATGAAATGAAAGATACTGTCAGGATAAGACACCTCTAATGAATGTGGCTCCCCTTAAAATGTCATTCATGAAACAACCTTTACCATCTCAGCTTATCATTCCAAATGCATAGGAAATGTCTAGCATTCCAAATATTGATGAGTAGTCACTTATCAAACACTCTCAATCACAATGTCTTGTGAGACCTGATGCAGCAAAGAGGGAAGTAGGACATTTTGGCTCAGTCACAAAGCCAATGACTTGTTCTCAGGGCTGCTTAGTGCTGCTTCAGGGTTGCAGAAATGCAGGCAGGGCAGCTTCACTGCTGCTCTGCTCTGTGTTGAGTCTCTGCTTAAGGAGGAGCAGATAGAAAATCATCTTTGCTAAAGGGAAACAGTCAAGGGACTACATAAGAACAGAGCATGAGTAGTGCAATGTTTTTTCTACTAATAGTTGTATTCAGACAAGAATAACCAGTAGGGACACCTTTTTTCAACCTGCATAGTGTCTTGTGACTACTAGCTCTCCTGGAACCTGCAGGTGGGCAGGGGAGGAGCCAAGTGAAGCCTTGAAGTGCCTTTCTGTCTCTTATCTGGCTTTGCAACAACCTCCTGGGATATAAACGAGTTGAGCTTCAAAGCAGCAGGAGGATGAAGAGGGATCTACACCAGATCCAGTGGAGAATATGTGATTTGTCATGAGTGCTTGAAAATAGCATAGCTAAATCTGTCCTTGCAACAGAGCTGCAGAAGAAACCAAAACCAGCAGTCCAAGAAAAGGTCCAAAGACAGCAGAAAGCTCAAAAAATGTAGAAAATATTTTCTGTGCTTTTCCGTTCTTTCAAGTACCCTTTCTTTAAAACGCCCCAGTATGGTCACACCTACTGCCTTGTAGTGAGGGGGAAAAAGGTTTGTGGTCAGACCTTATTCCAGAAAGCTCCTGAAAAAGTTTTATTTTCCTGTAAAATACATCCTGCTTCCTCCTGCCCCAAAAAATCACATTCCAGACAACATCTGGTTATCTGTTACTGAAACCTTAACATGGCCATGAAATCCAAACTCACCCTCATCCTGGAGGCATGCCAACATCTCCAAAACTTTTACAACCAGAGTTTCAATCAAGTTATTCATCCACCTAATCAAAAAAGCTAATAATATATACAATTTCAGGACTTCAAATATTTTGTCTTCCATGGTGGAATACAAATGAAACCACAGTTTTCTTAACACTGGCGATAGCTGACAGCAGCTATTTGATAAAATAACCTCTGCCTGACTCAAACAGAACATGCCTTCTGGAAGGAAGAACCACAAGAAAAAAAACTAGGTTAAATGGTGTGAATGAAGCAAGATTCAGAGCTCAAATAATAAGGGTAGGCATAGCTGTCACTGTCATGAAAAAAAAAACCCCACCAAAACCCAAGGGGTTAACCCAGAAAGATATCTGTGTTCTGGGCTGAAAACATAGTGCTTGGGGCAAAACTAAAAAAAGCTAAGAAAGCTGATGAAAAGGTCCCTCAACACTCTAATTAAGCTATATTCCATATTCAGTTCCAATACTACCTTGGCTGGTTTCTTATGCAAATGATTCATTCAGATAAAATGAAATCAAGCAAGAGTTGGTGTTCCTAAATTAATTTGGAAATGTAACGATAATTAGTATTTCACATTGGGATGGAAATTGAGGGAGGATTCTATGAAGCTAGCAATGTTTTTCCCTGTTACGTGAAAGAACAAGGAGCAAAACCTGAATGCAAATTCAAGCCTTTACCTATTATAGTTTTAGGTTTTAAGGTATGGCAAATATTTTAGGTAACTACAGTCTGCAGTGTCCTGAATGACAAAATAAGATAGTCTGCTTAATGTGGTGAGAGATGCAAGAAAGAGTGAAATGGATGATCTATTTTTGGATGAGATCCATGAGGAATGAAATTTAAAAAAAAAACCTCCTAAAGTACTGGAGGTCATTTTGGAAAGTGCAAATTGACAAAACAATCTTATTGCATTGCTGCTGTTGAGTCTGAAAGCAGGGCAAATAAGAATTATCAAGAAAGATAACAAGCGAGGGGTGAAAATAAAAGGTCTAAGCACAGCACAGTAGTATGAGACATCCCCCACTCCTCAAATGGACTTGAAGAAGTCATTGAAATGGACCAGCTGCTTTGGAAACAGAAGGAAAACATCTTGTGAATAGGGGGACGTATTACTATTTGAATTACAGTTGCAAACAGCTGATATTAGAGAGCATTCATAGTTCATCCTTCTACTACCACCTTTTCTATTAACAATCTTTTTCCATCAGTTTAGTTAGGCTGAACAGGATTATATACACATTTTCATTAAAGATCCAAACTGAGCAACATATTTCTGCCTATTTTTCCCCATACTGAAGCTTGACATCAGTTTGTCAAGAGACCTTTCAGGGAACTGTTTGGAGGAAAACAAACTAATCTCCTTCTGGTAGAGCTTATAATGTGAAAAGAAAGGATTCCCTCCAATGGAGGGAACCTCATTTATGAGGTTAAGACAATTACAAACTCACAAGTTTTGTAGGCACATGGAAATGATCAGGAGATCTTTATTCAGTATAAACTCTACTAGACCAGCTCGGAGCTGTCTCTACTGATTGCACACGGGTTGAAGTGAACAGTTATATTTTTGTCATGGTAGATGATATAAACAGCTGGCATAGCAGATGACTATCATTTCATTAAGGCATTAAGAGTTCTGTGTCCTCAACTACAGCACCAAAGTCTATGTCAGACATTGGAAAAGATGGGATAGGTTAGCATAACTGGGAACTGAAAGATTATACAAGATTATCCCCTCAGAATTATTTAAGCAGCATTGCTATGCCTGTAAAAAGGGTTTTCCCTGTGGTTAATCACATTTATTGTTGCTGTTATTAACACCTCTTCCTTCTAGGCTTCCAAAGACCCAGTGGGATGAAAGCTAGTCAGTGGAGACAAGCACAGGGACCATGATGTGAGATTCATAATTAACCTCCTGGACTGCCACCAGTTCAAGGCAATATCTGCTAAGTTGCCATGTCATGTGGGACACCCAGAAAGGGAGAACATCAGCCTGTTGGAAAGGCTCCAGAGGAGGAACACCAAGCTGATCAGAGGGATGGAACAACTCTGCTATGAGGAAAGGCTGAGAGAACTGGGATTGTTCAGCCTGCAGAAGAGAAGGCTTTGGTGTGACCTAATTGTGGCCTTCCAGTACCTAAAGGGAACCAACAAGATGGAAAGAGACTATTTAAAAGTGCATGGGGTGACAGGGCAGGGGGGAATGCCTTCAGAGTGGAAGAGAGTAGGTTTAGGTTAGATATTAGGAAAAAAATTCTTCCCTGTGAGGGTGGTGAGGCACTGTCATAGGTTGCCCAGAGAAAGCTGGCTGTCCCACCCCTAGAAGTTTTCAAGGCTGTTTTAGGGATGGTGTCTATACCCATGGCAGGAGATTTGGAAGTACAAAAGCTTTAAAGTCCCTTCCAACCCAAACCATCCTATGATTCTATAAATCTCTGATGAGTTTGCTTGGCCTATTCATCTTCTCTTGCAAAATGAAAGCAACGCTACTTGGTGTGTTGTTCAGAAGCTGCTTATAGAATGGAATGGAATGGAATGGAATGGAATGGAATGGAATGGAATGGAATAGAACAGAACAGAACAGAATAGAATAGAATAGAATAGAATAGAATAGAATAGAATAGAATAGAATAGAATAGAATAGAATAGAATAGAATAGAATAGAATAGAATAGAATAGAATAGAATAGAATAGAATATTTCAGCTGAAAGCAACATAACAATCATCTTGTTCAACTGTTTATGGTGTGCTAAGCTGGCTTGCAGGTTGTGGAATTTCACGTGGCAGTTTTGTGGTCACATGTACAG
The DNA here is from genome assembly GCF_021018805.1 of Prinia subflava. NCBI lineage: Eukaryota > Metazoa > Chordata > Aves > Passeriformes > Cisticolidae > Prinia > Prinia subflava. The sequence continues at coordinate 76,498,353 of NC_086283.1, forward strand.
ATACAGAAGCTTGTGTACTTTCAAAGGAGAACTTAAAAAGCAGAGCAGAGCTTAGAGTCTAAAAAACCAAAACATCCTGTTCCATGCTGTCCTGGCATTTTCCTTTAGGAGGCCACTCAGATACCAACTTCTATCTTGCTGTCCAAAGACAGGCCAATGGAGCGGTCCCTGGTACCTTGTGTAACCATTCACACTTGTGAGAGGTCACTGTAAAAGCACAGCACATCAAAGCTGTGCTGCTTAACACCCACTGTGTACAAATGTAAATGGCTCATGACTGCAGAAAGCAGCTGAGAGCAGATCCAATATTCTACACTAATTAAATGTCCGACTGGGCATAACTAAAGGAAAACCAGATGAGAAAGAGAACTCAAGTCTTTTACTTGTTAACACAAACATTACGACAACTTTTGTGGCCACAAAGCATATTTACACTTTCTATAAAACCTGAAATAAACACAACAACAACAAACAGTTACTGGAATTCCAATGACTTCAGCAGCTGTATCAGAATTACAATGTCCTTAGAATTAGAGTTTGGGTTGGAAGGGACCTTAAGGATCATCATATCCCCTGCCACAGGCAGGGACACCTTCTAATAGACCAGGTTGCTCCTAGCTCCATCCAACAAACCCTCTTCCTGATGGGAAAAGCAAACACTTTTGGCATTGCCTCCATCAGCACCTTAAATAAATGGTGTTCCTCCTTAGTGCCAAACTCCCAGTTTTCAGATGGTTTTGGAACCTACTTGGTAAAGATGTGTTCACAAAACAGATTGTGCCAGACTGTTCCAACAAATACCTGGTTTTCTAGAAAAACATAATTGATTGTCTAGGTATATGACATGTGAAAATCCTCATTTGTTAGGATATTTTTAAAACTTTAGAGAAAGTGCTACCCAAGACATGAAGAACCTACAACAAAGAGTATCACTGAAAGTTGAATTATTCTGGGGGGAGACAGTGCTGTTTGACTACATTTTGTTTTTCTGATATCACCAAGAGTTAAAGATATGGCATGAGCTTGGAAACTTGATTGAGAAGACTATATCATATCATATATATCATATAATATATATGAGATATATATATATATCATATAATATATATAATATATCATATCAATTGTGGATACCTCATCCCTGGAAGTGTTCCAGGCCAGTTTGGATGGAATCCTGAGCAACCTGGTCTGGTTGTAAATGTCCCTGCCCATGGCAGGGGATTTGGAATGAGATGATTTATAAGGTCCCTTACAGTGCAAACCATTCTATGGTTCTATGATTCTGTATCATTCAATAGCATGGTGCAAAATCATCAGCCCTGAGGGCAAGTATCTCAAAATTTTGATATAATGGTAATTTGAGAGTTTATCCCTTGGAATGACAAAGAAAGAGATGGCCCAGAGATGGCAGCTGATCACAAACAGAAATTGAAAAATGACAAGCATGATCTAATAGTTTGCAAAATAGACTGTATTTTCTAATGGAGAAAATGAAGTGTTACTGGTGAGAAGTCCTCTTGAAGACATGTTCAAGTGCTCAAGAACTTGTAGTGTAGTAAGATAAAGGAATTCTTGCAAATCTAATGTAAAACCCAAGCGCATTTAAGATATTTCCTTTTTTGAAGTGTATTAAGTTTATGGAGTGAACTATATGAGACATTTGTAGTGGTCAAGGCTAAGTTCTGTGGTCCAGATCTCTGGGCACATAATAAACTAAGTCATGTGTAGCTCCTCACTACTGTTACTGACACAAATGCCATTTTTTACCTTGATGCCCTACTCTTTTTCCCCTAATACACATCCCTAGCCCCTTTTACTTCAGTAAACAAAAAAAATTATACACTTTGGAACATTCATCTGGTGAGACCCAGCAAAAAGTAAAGTGACTTCTTGCACAGGTGGATACTGCAGAGCTCCATTCAAAATCTCATCATGGCAGAGCTGTGTCAGCCAGCCCCTCCAGCACAATTGATTCCTACACCACCAGCTATTAAAATGACATGATAGATTCTAGACTGGGGCTGTTTCACTTCTAGGGTGCTTGAAACACCTTGCCATCCAGTTAGACCTTCTCCAAAAGGTGTGCCTTTCACTTAGGGGTCAAAGACAGGGTTAATTCAAGACACTACTGAAGTAGGGGCTCTGCAAACATGTGGCCAAACAAAATGTGGTAGAAGTCAGTGAACTTTAAATGTTTGCATCAGAGAAAAGTCATATTTTCTTGGGAGCTTGCTCATCGGGTCTAGGGAACTAGTGACATGCACACTTCTTATATCATTTATAAGCTGCAAACTCTTCGTGGTAGTGTGCTGGGCATGTGTCTGAATTTCTTTTACTTAAATATCAAACCAGAAAGCACCACAGGCAGAGGGAAATTACTCAGAGAGAAAATTACTAGAGGGGTTGGTAAGAAAGGAATTCTACAGTTCAGCAATTCAGCCCATTAGGAAGTCTATGATTTTGCAGATTCTACCTGACCCAGTTCTGCTCTATTTTTTCTTTGATTATCTTACAGACAATATGTCTATATTCCTAGTAGTTTAGCAGGTGTTGGTGTAAGTTGAAAATTTCATTTGTATTTGGAAATATCAAAGTATATTTCTCAATTACAGCATTTTTTTCCACCTTAGAATTTCAGTTTATTTCAAAATCTGCCTGCCTACAGTCAATTTCACAATTGGTCTTCTAACCAACCTGGTTATGGACACAGAGAGATAGCTAAAAAAAAAAAAAAACAAAAACACTGGATGCTAAATATCCTCATAATTTTATGCTCTCTTCAGACAAAGTAGTTTTGAATTCATTCCTTATTTTCCAGCTCATCAGCTTTAATTGTAAACTCTTCATCATTACAGACTATGGCCAGCATGAAATCTTTAACACTGCGGAAGCTTTTAAAGCTCAACACACAAACCTTCTATGGGGATTCTGAAGAGAAGATTTTTAACTGTTTGTGTCCATGTTGGTAACCAGCCCCTGGAATAGGGCTGTGGGAAGGTCTTTGAGATCTCTGGATGGAAAGAAATCAGTTCGTAAATGTACAAACCCCATAGTTTATTTAAAAATGTTTCATTGGCTGTTTTCTGTAAAGAAAAGCTTTGCATCTCAAGAAGCAAAGAAGACATTTTGCTGGTCAGCTAAATGCTAGCACTGCTAATGAACATGTCAAAACCTGATGACATAAGCACAGAAAAGGTGAGATTTTTTTCTTGTTTCATTTGAATCTATCAGCCTTGAAACTGAGATGTTCCATCAGGCCAAAACGGACAGTTCCTCCAGATTATCAGTTCCTATGACTACTCAGCCTACTTCCAAGAAAACATCTCTACATGAAAGCTGTTAGCTCTAGGAACCTATCAGCTATGTTCTGTTTGACTGTTCTACAAGAATAGCCTTCATGAGAAATCTGCTGGCAAGAACAAGACTGTTAATTTCTGTAGGCTTGTGTGCAGCAATTAGTTCCAGGAGCATTATCAAATGAAACAATTATTTTATTAATGCCAATAAATACCACTTTCAGGGCAGACAGAAACACTGTGTAGAAATCCTGATTAGAATAAAAATTTTGGATCAAGAGTCAAGAAACTTAGCAAGGCAATGCTTTTTTTTTTTTACACTCTTTCAGAATTAAGATTTTTTTTGTCCTAATCCATAGGTTTGTTGAATAGAGCAAGGATAAGTTAACTTAACCAAGCACAGCTGTAGGCAACAGGAGTGGCCTTCCATCGGTTTGTGTCCAAGCTGGGACATTTACCTACGCTGTGAAAAGTCCAGTCCAACTTCCTTTGGTGCTGCTGATGATTGGAGCTGGCTTATCCCAGGCCATTGAATTAATGATGATGCTCTGTGGGTTGCCCAGTGGTGGCACACCCGGTCCCTCCTCCCCACTGCCCAGCTCTCAGTTGCAGGTGCTGTTTTATTTTGTATAAATAATTAATCACGGGTGCTGGGACAGGCTCGCAGATGGCATTGAACCGGCAGGTCATGGAGCCATTTGGCATCTCCCTGGCTCAATTCCTCTATTGAAACACAGCAAAGAGGTTCCAGCAGATGAGATGATGAAAGGTCAGCCCTTCCCAGTGGCCAAAACCTCTTATTAGGACATTCAAATGTAGGAGTCATTCTTCCAAATCCTTGCTTTGAACTTTCTCCCTCATCTTTTCATAAGTCTCTCACAACCACTTTCCCTCAGTTTATCTCTTTTGGGAAAAAACCGAGGTGGCCCTTGTCACAGATGACACGAAAAGAACCACATGAGGACACGCTGGTAAGCAAAGCAGGAAAAGGGATGAGTTTATTTACAAAACTCAATTTTAAACATTTCCTATGGGGCCTGTGGATTGGAGATGGAATTCCACCTCTCAAACCACATTGGTCAAGCCAACTGTCAATCAACTTTCTCCTCCCACTTAGAAATATGTAAACAATGAAAGACAGACAGCAAAACATGGCCAGTGTTTATAGTAGAAAGTGTGATAAAGTAAAAATTCTGACTCCAGTACAAAGAACATTACAGAAAGCTTAGAAAAGTCTTCAAAACCAGGGTGACAGGCCCTAACCCAAAGTGCTGTAGGTTTTACAGGTGTTTAGATTGTATGGGGATAACACAGAAAGCAAAATGAGTTCATGGTGTAGTTTGTTATGCCCCACTGGAAGCTGATCTGCCCTGGGGTTGCCCAGGCTATCATTGCATGGCTATGCAAACCAGGAGGACAAATGCGGGGTGTCACCAGATCTCATTAAAATTTGTTAAGTTCTGACAAGAAGGGTAATAATAACACATCATCCACTAGACCATCTAATCTTTCCTACCAAAAATATCTTAATCAGCTACTAGAGATGTTTAACGTGCATCATGGCAGGGATTATTTGTGCGTGTCAAACAGTGGCTGAAACCAAATGCAGAGGAAGATCCTACCCTCATGGTCCTGGTGATGCCTTAAGTTTTAGCTTTTATATTTTTCACATCCTGTACTGCATTAGCATATAACTCCATATAGGGTGTTAGTAAATTCTCTTCACAGTTTGGTCAGATGAAACAAACCTTTTCCAGATTGGACCCAAGGTCATAATCTAAGCCTTAGGCCCAAAAATATATAAATAAATTGGAGGGAGCAAACTGGGGGAATGTGACTTCATTACCTAAAGCCATAATTTGACGATTAACCCCTGATAGGCAAATAGACCAAACTTATATCTGTAAAAAAACCCCATGACTGTTGTCCAGCATGGGTGTAGCCTCTGTGAGGCTCCTGCACCACCCAAGGCATGCCCTTTGAAGGCCTTTCAATCAATACCTACTTTATTTTCTAACTGTCTAGCCTCCATTCTAGGTAGCCTCTCCAAGACATCACTGGCTGCTGTGGGGTGCTGTACTTGTGCTGACTTGTGCTGGTTGGGAATACAGCCCACACTATTTAGAAACATAGTATCAAGAGTGGTTATGCTCTTAAACTTAATGAAATTACAAATTGGAATACGTCTAGTGAAATTAATGGTCCAGAATTTTACACTTGAGCAGAAGTCAGCCTTGTCTCGAATTCTGAAGGTCGTTTGGAAACATAAAAATTCATTATGCTTTAGAGCTTTGAAACAATAGTAAGGTAAAGGGGACGTTTGACAGTGATGGGGGAAGAAATATCTATTTCCCTTATATTACAACCAATTTGCTGAAAAATTATGGAGAACTGCAACCCAAAAAAAACCCCCCACCAAATTCATAAAATCATGGTGACATTCGAAATAAGCTGGTGGTCACTATTTCTTTCAACTCATCCATGTGAGAGGGCAGAAGAGGATTCCAAAGCAAAGACCACATGGAGTAGGTGCCTCAGCACAGAGATTTGATGTGGTCCTATTACCAACCAGGCATACTTTTTCTTCCTCCTACTAACCCATGTTAAGAACCAGACAAGTTATGTATTTAGGGAAAAATCAAGATGAAAAATAAAATAGCTTGAGTCAAGCCAAGCAAAATAATTAGGTTTATTAAGTGGAATGAATAAAAATCACCCAAGGCCTATCTCAAACCCAAAAAGCCTCCCAGGAAAGCAAAAGGATTTTTTTGGGGGGGAAAAAAATTGTTCAGGTTCAAGCTGGTTTTTCTGGTTTTAGAGAAAAAAAATTGGTTTAGATTATTTTCCTTTTCTCTACTTTTGTCAACACCTTATTTTTTCTTCTTTTTGATTAAAAAAAAGGAGAAAGAAGAAAGAAGGTTGCTTTTGAATTGACCGATTTAAAAAAAATCTTTCCATTTTTTAAAAACTTAATTTCACATTTTGCAGCTTTAGGATTATTATTTTTTTTTTACATAAAGAAGACCCCTGCACAGTCATATGTTAAATTTCATAGTCCAAATTTCCAGATAATTACTTAACTCACAGTAATATTTTCTCTAGCTCTATCTAACACCAACAGAGGATGGACATATTGTTAAGTCCTAAGACAGAAAAAAGGCAGATGAGGAATGGACTATTGAAAAAAGGATATTACCCATAAGAGAGAGAAAAATTGTTGTAAGCAGGGGGAACACAGGAGTGCATTAAAAAAATAACTGAACTTACTGCTCTTGACCAAAAATATTTGAACAATTTTGGCCAGCTAGTCACAGAACAAAAGTCCTTACAGTAGGAATGCCTCATTCCTTGATCCAAGTCGTATATGGTAGGGACTAAACATGTTCCTCACATGCCTCATTTTTCATGTGTAATGTGGGAGTAATAAATATGCTACCTTGATGTCTTGAGAATTCAGAGACACATAAGGAAGTACAGGGTGAAACACTAAGCTAACTGAAATCCACAGCACAATTTCCTTTGTCCTTGGGTTCTTCTCTTCTACTCCTGCTATTGCTCCTCTAGTTTCTCTTTCAGCCAAAACCCCCAGAATTTTGAAAAAGGAAAGTCAGAGATGTCTCTGTTTGTGCCCATCTCTGCTGTATCAGGCCTTGTGCACACACAGGGAGAAAGCTTTGCCCCAGATTCCTCACAGCTCCCACCAAAGCCATGATTAGGGAAAAAGAAATATTTGCTCTTAATTCTTTCAAACACTGTGGTTGACCTGCTCCCCTCTCTCCCCTCTGGAAGTGAGTTCTGGCTTAGGAGTTTGATTTTTCCCTGTCCCACACAAGTCTGAGTTCCTTCTAGCAATAGCAATATATTTTCAGGCTTTTTTTTTCCTTCCCTCACTCATAGCAAGAACATTTGTACAGTTAAAATTTTAGAAAGGTAATATTAACAAAAATGGAACAAGTAAAACTAAATAAATACAACGTAATGTTTAAGACAACCTATGCTGAAATATTATTTTGAAATTTTCAGCTCATGAAAATATCCCTAGATTGATTTTTTATCTTTGTTTTTGCAGGAAAAAGTGCTTTTATATTCACATTTTCACAGGAGGGAAAAATTGTTTTCCATGCAGCTGTATGCTTAAAGTCGCCAGCTACATTTTTCATGGATATGAACACTCAAGCTGAGGTTTTCACTCAAGCAGCTTGAGCTGATCCCATGCAGGTCTTTGAAAATGACCAGAACTACCCCAAAATTGTCCTGAAGAGAGAAGAGTCTCAGGACAACGAATTCTTTAGGGCCGTGTTGCTATGCAGACCATTTTCTCTATTTTGGCCCCAAAAGAGCTTTGCATCACTAATTGTGGATTTCTTACATGTGACAAGACAATTAATGAATCCAAATTATTAACAGAAACCCAAATTGTTGGTAGAGCATAGGAGACAGGACTGGATCCTGTTTCTCCTGTGGGGTGCCGTTGCACACTGCTCCAAATCTTGCAAATGTCAAAGTCAGAATGAGAGTGCCTTAGAGCTCTGAAAAGATGAGCTAAAATCTCATGCCAAGCCAAGCATGAAGGCAGGACTGGCACAAGAACTTCCATCCTTATAGGCTGTGTATTTATTTACAAATGCCCAGTTTTGAGAGCTCAGTTTTCACAGAATCCCAGATTAGATAAGGTTGGAAGGGACCATAATGGGTCACTTGCCCAATCCCCTCCTCCAGTAGGTTTATGCCAGAATACATGGCACAGGACTGTGTCTAGATGATTTTTGAATATCTCCAGTGAGGGAGACTCCACACCCTCTCTGGGCAACCTGTTCCAGTGCAGAGTCACTGAACAGTGAAGAAGTTCTTCCTTATATTCAGCTGAAACTTCCTGTGCATCAGTTTCTGCCCGTTGTTTATTTTAATCTGCTCAGACTCTTTGAATCTGAAGGGACCGATGGTTTTTGGTTATTTTCCTATTTTTTAAATAAAAATTATTTTAATTTTTTTTAAAAGTCCTTTTTAAAAAAACAAAAACCAAACCAAACAACCTTGTCTAATTGAGTCAATGACACCTAGAAGTCTGTCAATAAAATTTGCACTGACAGCAAATTGAGGCAGGGATTGTCTGGTTAAAAGGGGAACTTGCATTCTCTCTTGATGTGTTCTTATGGATGTCGGGCTTACATCCCTGCATCACCACATGTGTATAAAGAGGGCTTCAGTTTGGGGGTTTCTGAAATGAAAAAGCAACCTTCCAAATCTTGTGCACCCTGCTAAGCTGAAGGCATGAAATGTGACTCGACCAGAGGGTTGCAAGACATTATAAGTAACCTACATGTGTAACCTGCTCTCTTTCAAATACCTCATCAATCTGGAAGCTACACTCCCCATACTTCTCTTCTGCCAATTCATTTTAACTGTCAAAGAGGTTGCTTTCAAAAGACTCGAGTGACAGCTCAGAAATCCATCTTGGTGGATTGGCAGGGCCTGGAAACTGTGTATCTGAACTGTATAGAGGTCAGATGTTTAATTTCATGCGGGTTCCTATGATTTATAAATGCCCCAGCTCCCAATAGAGAACAATCTGTGCTTCCTCTGTTTGTCAGGATGTAATGCCTGCCTAGGGATTGCTCCCTTCTGCACAGTGTGTACAGTTGCAAAGCACAACGTCAGTTCCAAAAGAGATAAATACACTAATATTAATATTAAATCAAAAGGGGAAGAGGCAGGTGTCCTGTGAACCAAAAGATCTGGTGTCTTGTCAGATGTGTCTTGTCAGATTTTCTCTGGGCACCCCTCTGGATGGTGGTTTGAGCAGCATTAATGGGCACAGGTGAAATCAGCCCTTGGTGCGAGAAAAGGAACTTGTCTGGTGAGGTGCATAAGGGAGAAGGAAGGAATTTACAAAGCAATTCTTGTGAGACAGAGAAGAGCATTACAACACTGTAATTCTGGCATGTTTATTTTCAGCACAAACAAGGGGAATTTTAGAAAGTTACAGAGAGGTGATTTGCCCAGTTTATGCAGCAAAGGAGGAAGGATGCTTCCAAAGGAAGGTTCCTTTAAAGGAAGGAACCAAGCCCATGACATAGGGGCTGGAACGAGATGACCTTAAATTCCCTTGTAACCCAAACCATTCTATGATTCCTGAGTTACCAGCTTTTCTTCACTCACTTTGGAGTCATTCCTGTGTTGCTTTCTCCATCCAACATACTCAATCCCAGGAACAGGTAGGAGAACTCAAAGCGGCCACCAAACTTGGCCTGTAAACACCAAAAGACCAAAAATAGCCAGGACATGGTCTCAAATATTTTTGATCTCAGCAGAATTACTGCATCCCAGAAATGCTCAGACACTTGGAAAACTATAGGAGAAGAAGGGGAAAGAGTGTTCTTTTTTTCTGTCTTCCTGTTTCTTTTTTACTTAATCTTACTCTCTGTGATCTTGTATGCTGGGCTAAAACATGGGGGCAGCCTGAACTGAATCTTACAGAATGAAAAAAGCACCATATTGAAAAGGCCTCACCAGCACCATGTCTGCAAAGCTCATACATCCCCTGTCTCTCTGTGCCTTGCAGAACTGCAGCTCTAGTGACATCAGCAGCTGAGCGGGTCCATGCTTTGAGTGATTGTTCTCTCCAACCCAGACTGATGGAAGGCTTCTTGCTTTGGCAAAATAACTAAGAAATCTATATATTTCTGCCATTGTTATGACTTGGAAAGTTAAACTGCTTTCTGTCGTGATTATTTGTCTTTGAGTAACTTGTAAAAGAAAAGGCAATGACATAAACGGAACCAATGTGTTGAATTTCAACCCTACTTGATTTCACAATTTTACAACTATTATTTCCCTATAATTAGCAGGCTGCCTTTTTTTTTTTTTTTTTTTAATCTGCCTAGAGTGCTCCATTGCTTGGGTGTGATAGAAGGGGAGGATCTATAAACACAAAATACTTTATTTTGTAATTTCTCAAAGACCCACTGGTCCTTGTAGCAGATCAAGGAGAAATGAGCCAGCCCAGACAATATTTGCTGTGCAGCGCAGGGGAGTCCTGTGTGCACTGCTAAAGACAAACCTTCCCTTGGCTTTCCCTTAAGGTCTCAGTTATTTGGAGGCTCCAGTGAATTTTCTGCTAGTCAAAGTAACCAAACCAGCCAAAGTGCAAACATCTCACAGCAACTGTTTGCACAAGGTGGTGGATGGATCACAAACACAGTCTCATCAATCTCCAGTGTCCTTCCACACCATTCCTTGGCCCCTGGCTGTCTTTTTGCTGACTTCCCAGGACACTGGGACATAATGGCTCTTGGGGACGACTCTCTCTGCATGCCCATCAGCAACTTGACACCAGCACAGGATGATGGGACCACGTTTAATTTCTCCTCCGGTGTCTAAACATCACTATCTGGTAAGGACTAACCAGCAGTGAGCCCAGATCCCCACAGATATGGGTGCTCTCCTCTTTGTTACACCAAATTACCCGTTCTGCATGGCTGAGTACTGTGACACTGCAGAAAGAAGGGAGAATTCAGCCTCTGTCTCCTGCTTCATCTCTCTCTCAGGGTGGCTGTGTGGATTGCAAACAGCACCTGCACCAAAAGGTGGTGCTCTGGGTAAATGGTTGTTCCTGTTATGGTTCTGGGTGGGATGTTGTGAGCCCTGACTTTGTGGATTTGCCCCGCCCTTGTGTACCCCCTCAAGTCATTGACTACAGCAGTGTCAGCAGTCAGCAAATGTCACCAAATGTTTATGTTTGTGAAGAACCATGGCCATTTTCATCTCCTTCAGCTCCAAACGTTTCATTTTCTCCTTTGTAGGTGGTCCAAGTACAGCTTTATATGTGTTTTAACAATCCAAGAACATCTGTAAAATGTTTATGCCATGCTTGGAAACAGAGGAAGGGAAAAGCCATAAAAAGAATGGGTTCTCAATACCATTTCAGGATATACTGTAAAGAGTCCTCAATATCCTTTAAGGATGCCCTGTATTTCATCAGAGGCTCCTGAGCTTTCTTTGGAAAGGTTTAGCAGATCAACCATCCCACACAAGAATGTATCCCAGCACAGAGGAATATTCCTGAAAACTAGACTTACTCCTGTGCATGGTGTCAGATTCAAAGTGAGAGACAGGAAAGTTCCTTCCCCTGTTCTGTTGGCACAGGTCATAGCTCTTCAAAGAAATTAAGTCCAAGGCAAAGAACAAAGCTGATCTAGGCAGTGTCCCATTCTACTCTGAGAGTTCAACCTGTGCAAGGCAGATTGATTCCTTCCTGTCTTGGGAGATGTGATTGTAAACCAAAAGAATCAACGAGGGAGTTATGCCTATTATGTCTTTTAAAATAGTACTTCACCAGAGTGGTCAATAAAATAAAGAATAAGCTACCTTTCTCTCATGTATTCTCAGTGTAGGGATGCACTACATAAGTGTAATGGCTACACAGATTTACATAAAGATTCCATAGAATTGGCTATTTCAAAATGGTGTATTCTGCATTTCCCCTGCACTGAACACCATATTTCCACTTCAGCTGGACAGGCAGCTCTCAGACTCCACACTGTACCTGTGTAATTCTCCTGCATTCCTCAAGTGGCATGCCACAATGCAGAGACACAAGCAGTATGCAATCCTTTCCCCATAGTGCCACAGGCTGTAAAATCCTCTTAAAAGAAATGACAGAGGCCTCCACTAGCTTTTGTAAATGACAGCCTCCCATCAAAAGCAAAAACTGGGGACAGGCCAGAAGATATTTCTCACTTTGTTCTTCTCAGCATAGGTAAAATGAAGTCAATGGAGCCAGTTTACTCCTTTTGACCATTCTGAACATAAAGCAGCAAGAGGCAAATGCAAGACTATGTTCAATACAAATTTACGGGTTTACTCACAGTGAGAGGCATTTCATGCTCAAAATTTGAGAAAGTAATCTACAGCAAACAGCCACAAAGCAGAATGAAATATATGTAGACCAGGATTACTCAGCAGCTGGAATTTGACTTTTGTTTATGGAAAAAATATCTTATAGGAATTATCCAAATCCACAGAGTTCACAATTATTATTAATGGCATTAAGCAATACATTCTGTTACACTGTAGATTGTAAAACTGGCCCTTTGCCAACCAGTTACCTACTGGAACTCTCATTATAACACAGAATTAATTCAGTTCTTTGGAAAAGTGCACAGGCAAGTGAGTTTTCAGACAGCAGGAAAAAAAAAAAGAAATGGATTGCATCAAGCAAAATGTTTCTGTTTGTCCAAAGCAAGCAAATTTTTTATTCCTTTGGATTCCTACAACTGAAAAGTAAGGGAATATGTGCCTTAGGATTCAGCCTAATTTGGGAAGAAGTCCACAAACTGTCAAGAAAACAGTACATCACAGAAAAGCTCCCAATACTTCCTTCTTTCTCTCTTTTAATTGTATTACAGATTTTGTGTTTATGAAAGGAGATTAAAGATAAAGGCAAAAGGCTGTCCTAAAACTCCTAACCCCACAGAAAAAAAAGAAAATAAAACCCCTTGTTATTTTTCTTTCAAAACCTAGGCAGATGGGCTCATGACTCTTAAGTGTTTGGCCTTCGTGGAACTGTGGATGGGCAGAAACTGTGTCCACAGACAACAGTCCCAGGAGGCCAGAAAAAAGGGCCAGCCTTGTCAGTGCTTCAGGGTGCTGCTGTCTCTCGGGCTATATCCTCCCCTGCTCACCAGTGCCAGCTTCCAGTTGTTTTCCAGTAAGATCAGACAATCAATTATGTGAAACGATAATGGCGTGATGCAGTCTGTCTGCCCTTTCCAGCTGGGATCACTCTCCTTGTAATACCATTGCAGACAACTGCTGAAACTCTCCAAGGAAGAGTTTTAGTACAACAAAGTGGCACAGTGGCTTAAATTCACCTCTCAGTGAGTGAATGTCTCAACTGGGGGGCACAAACTCATGAAGCAGAGGTGGCTTTCACAGGGGCCCTCAGTTTCATTGCTTTTGTCCTTCCCACATCCTTTTGCCTCCGATGCCTGCCCTGTCTACCCCGCCCTGTGGGAAACATATTTTCCTATGTGGCCCTGCAAAGTGCCTCACTCTCTGCTGGTGACTCAATTTGTAATACACAGTGACCTTTAGGCCACCAGAATCATCAGTACAATCTTATTTACATTAATGTTAAATAATGTGTACAAAAGTAAAGCAAAAGGAACACTACATAGAGCATCTGTATTTTTTCCCCCACCCCCACAAGGTTAAATTAGTATACATGCTACGGAATCTCCACAGTTTTCACTTTATCTGCTACAGAGCATGAACTTTAGTCTTGGGGTCCAAAGGGAGTAAAATCAATAGTATCATACTGATACACCGGAAACTTTATTAAAGCAGCCATGGGCATCTCCACAACCTTACCCTATCAAGCTGGCTTGCTAATTGGTTTGCAATAGTGTGGCAGCCATGGAAATTATCTGGGTCTGTCTTGTGAAAATCTGGCTCTATCAGCATCAAGAACACAAACAGCCAGGGAAGCGGGCAAAGGTCGCCTCCTCGTTGTAGGGAATAGAAAACGAAGCTTGTTAACATTCTGCTGCTGCTTCTTCTAGGGAGAAAAAAGCCCCCAAATCAGTGCTGCGGGGAGCTTTCCTCTGGAGGATTGAACAAAGATGATCAAGCTTCTCTCTGCTCACTTCCACTCACCCATCAGGCTTTCACTGACGGGGAAGCCTGAAAAAACCTGCCAGACATGTCATTTCATACCTGCTTGAAGTCTTTAATTTGGAGTGCTTCTCTTATTTGTCCATCACAACATAGTCTCCCTCCCTTTTTACACATTGTCTCTTCTCTTTGCTGAGCCCTGGCTTGTTGTTGTGCTAAACCAAAGCCAAATTCAAAATGGCCTGAGAGACAGCAGAGTATCAGCAAGAAAGAATTAAAATGTAAAGCTTTTGCAAGAACTGAAAATTATAAATGGAAGAGGAGAAATGCAGTCTCAAAATCCCCCCTGCCACCAGGCTCCAATCCAGAAAAAACTTTGGCTGGCTTCAGGAGTTTGCAGTTTTGTCTGTAAGGCAAAAATGTGACTTTAAGGGTGGTGTTGCCTCACTGAGTCTGTGCCAGCAAGAACCTGTAGGAGATTCCAATGCACCTAATGTAAGGAGCAACCACTGCTGATTAACCTCAATTCACATCAGTAGCGTTAGCCACACAAAATCAGCACTGAGTTGCTCTCTGTTTTTCACCAAAGTTTCTCCCCAGGATTCTGTGGTAGAAAAAGTCCTCTCACATCTTTCACAATCCATCTGAGAGGCCAGATGAACAGCAGAAGATGTTCAAACCAGTTTTATTATTTTCCCTTGCAAACCTTTAATTCAGAATGTGCCCCCCCCCCCCAAAATAAATGAGTCAGTTTTACCCCTTAATTATGATGAGGCTGAAGCAGTGAATATGGAGCTTTCCTTGTCTGTAAGAAATTGAGATCTAAGTAGGTTTTTGTTACATATGCAATCCTTTGTAAAGACAACTTCTTTGGGGCCAGCCACAACACACACCTAAATTATTAATCCACATCCTGAAGTTTATCCATTGTAATTTCAGATACATGGAAGTAAAATATGTTTTCCAGCCAGTGTTGATACCTGTTCAATCTCCTGATCATCTTATCCAAGTGATATGTTCTTGACACTTGGAGGCATTCCCTGTTTGTGTGAATGTGAAAGAACTGACAGAATCTCTCTCCCAGGAAAGTGGTCTAGGAATCTGGATGTTCACAGCAGCTCCCTGTAAACCACATATCCACACACAGAAGATCTCAAGGTTAAACTGCCTTTAGGACTTATGTGGTCATCCTGTATGTAAAGATCTAGTTCATGATCTTAAATCCATCTAACTGCTTATACTTGGATAAAACCCTGAAGGCCAACTCAAAAATTTCTATTTTTGTTGTTGTTGTGGTTGCTGTTAAAAAAATAATGTAGAGAATTTGTTGTATGAAATATGTGGAGGAATCATAGAATTACTTAAGCCAAAATGAAATGATTTCTTGATCACTGTTTACAATGAAGATATTTTTAATTTTTTCAGCCAGCTCTCTGGGGATGATTTCAGCATTCCCATATTGCAATGGAAGGAAGTTAATTTAGGGATCTGCTATGCACAATCTTCTGTCCTGGCTGGTCCAAAATATTAAAATCTGACAGAGGTCAGTGAATAAGGAAGGAATAAAAAAACAACTAAGAATGTGTGAAATATGATTTCAAGAACAAGGTTGGAAAGAAATGGAGGATTTCAGTATGAAGTTTGATGTAAAAATTTTTCTTAATATGGAGTGGTTGTGTCAAAGTACAAGAGTCTCATCTTCTTGTCCTATTCACTTTTCCATTAGCCTGTTGACACCAATAGATCATCTTGAATTTTCAGAAAAAAGAAAAAAGGATGAATTTTCTGTCATCATTAAATGAATTAATACCTCTTTTCAAGGGGAGAAGCAGGTTTGGTTTTTGTTTTCAGGTGGAGCAGGGGACACTGGACAGGAAAACAAATTGATTCAGAAGGCCACTGAACTCTATAAATAGTTCAAATCCTTTCAAACTAGTCAGGATTTACAACAGTTTGTTATTATGCTACCAGACTCTGCTGAAATGTCTCCTCCAGCAATACAGAAGAACACACTTTAAATACAATATTAAAAACACCCTTGGCAAGTAAAGATCCTGTCGAAGTATGCTAATCAAATCCAGCTTTGATTTCATGCTTACTTTTCTGCTCATCCCAATTGTAAAGTTAAGCTGTAATTAATACATAAGAGGCTGATGATTATACTGTATTAGGCTGAACATATAGAGTGAATGTACAGCATTAGATTGCTTTTCAATAGATCAGACACTGTAAAGAAATCAGATCAACTCACAAGGTCTGGTATTAGCAGGCTGCTAACTTATCTGGGTGAAAATCTTGAGCTCTTGCACTGATCTCCTGCTACAGGTGACATCTTCTGCATCTGTGTGTGTGTGCTTATATGTGCACGTGCAAACTAAACAAGTACTCTTTTCCCATTCATTTTTTCTTAAATTCTTAGATTCATAGAGTTGTAGAATATTCTGAGTTGAAAGGCACCCACAAACACTACTGAGTCCGATGGGCTAAAGAATGCCACCATTTGCCTGAGAACTTTGTCCAAAATATTTCTTATACTCTGATAGACTTGAAGCTGTGACCATTCCCCTGGGCAGCCTGTTCCAGTGCCTGACCATCCTCTGGGGCTATGTCACCCAGAGAACCATTAGTATTTATTTGGAAATGGGCCTGGTAGGTGACTGCCATGGCCGAAGTTGTGTCCCTCCAGCAGGCAGAGGTGGAAGCTGTGCTCCCTCCCTGCCTGCCTTCTCAGAAAAAGGGGCAGAACATGTAAGAAATAAATCCAGCATTAGCCAGCACCCTACTGCCAAAAGGTGAATGAAAACTAGAGGAGTCCCTTCAGACATCATGTCAAAGAGCTGCTAAGGTCTTCTTTGCATCCCCCTGCCAGCAGGAAAAAAAAAAAAAAAAAGTAAAGAGAGCTTTCCATAGTCTGAAATACTTAAAACTAGAAGGACATAGGACTCCAAGAAAAGCCCTGGGATTCATCATTCAGCTTTATGGCATAGGAAATCACACTAACTGTAATAAATAGTGAATAGCAGAGATGAGGAAAAAGTAGCCCCCAATGATCCTGAACCCACTTGTGCTTTCTCTGGAGTACATCCAGAGCAATTGCAGTAAAAAGAAACAACAGAGGTCCAGATGCTCAAAGTCAACTTGGCATCATAAAAGTTTAAGGAGTTCATCCTTTGAAGAGCCCTGTGGCTCAAAACATTTTTATTAAAAGAAAAAAAAAAAAGAGGGAAAAAAAAAGGCAGTGAAAGAGGAAGGTTCTGTTACAGAGAGAGGTTTATTGTGCATGCAGGGACTGGCTGCCTTTGGCTGCAGAACCACACCAGAGCCCTGCTGCCACTGCTGTGGCATCCCATCTCCCCGCACCGTAACGAGATCACATGTGAAAGCCTAAATTATGCAAATGAAAAGGCTCCACTAATACTGTTGAAATATTCCTGGAGTGTACACTTGACAACCTCAAAGTACATTTCACACCACTAATGACTTCATCACTAACACAATTGTCATGAGTCAAGCAGTTTCCATAGCAACACCCTAGTACAGCTGTTTACCCATATAAAGTACTGCACCTACCTAGTTCCATATACAGACAGATCACTAGATTCCTAGGTACTGAAATTGAAATAATTCAATTTTCAGTGTCTCTCTTTATGAAGTGATTCTGGCAGCTATAGGTATTAGCATATCAATGTGACTTTGACAGGGTCTGCTGCAAAAGACATATTTTGCAGGCACTTCATGTCAATTAGAGCCCTAACTGTTTCATGGAATAATCATTCCTGCCAGATTAAGGTCAGGCTGCAAGGTAATTTAATTGGTGCCATTATATCTAGGGGGAAAAATGCTCTAATAAAGTGCACACACTGTAGCTGCCAGTGAGGATGTGTTATGCGACATGAAAGGGATTGCTTTCCTAAAATGTGTAGGCAAACCATTTAGAGAGAAGGAAATAAGATGGAAACAACTTCAGATGCTTTGTTTCCAAAAAAATTGCAGTATGTTTGACCAAAGGGGGAATTTTATTTTACTTCAAGTGGCACTATTCATAAGGGAGGAAGCACTGAAGAAAAATAAAGAAATCTAAAAGGATGCCCTCACTCTGTGCAATTCTTACCTCCTGTGGAATGATAAACATTGTAATTAAAAATCTGAAAAAATCAAAACAAAGTCTCTTTTTCCCAGGGCTGTGATGTCTGGGATGTAGCAAGCAAGGCGGGAACTTCTCTGGCCTCCCCATGGGGGGCAGAACTTTGGGAAAACTCTTTCCTGCTGCAGAAACTTTGAGCCAAAAACTTGTTTCTTGAGCAGCATGACTCCAGTTTCCTATGGAGTCAGGTAGAGTATCCCCTAGATTTCCCCTACCTATCTATAATTCCACTTCCCACACTTTTTTCAGAGGGTCCCTACTCCCTGCAAGAGCCAGGTCCAAGGGCAGCCAGTGAAGGAGACATGACATGACCTTGTGTTAATATGGGTTGGGAAAGTCAACAGTGTAGTCATTGTGGTCTGCTTTCTTCTGTCGTAAAAGGGACAATAATTCAGATATTTTTTAGTTCTCCAGGTCTTCACAGATTTTCACAGAACTCTGTTTATTTTCCCCAGAAATTTGATTCTCCTTGAAACACATTGTTTGTTTTTCTCTACTGTCTAAAGCCAGCCAAAGCTTTCAGGGGACTGGCAGATGGGTGGTGTAGAGGGTTCTCCAATATGACAAACTTATAATGTAGAAAGGTGATGAGAGAATAAGATTTTAGTTCTGTATCCACATACCATGATGATCTACCTAACGTCAGCATGCTGGGGCTGTCCTGGGCAGGGCCAGGAGTTGGACTTTGATGATCCTGGTGGGTCCCTTCCAGCTCAAGATATTCTGGTCATACCCATACTTTAAACATCAAAATATCAAAGAGAAAGCCAGCTGAAGGATATATAGTGTTCATCAACATCTCAAGGCCTGTTTTTCAGTTACCTCAACTATCTCATTTTCACAGACTTCATCTAGGCTGCAATGACTTAAATAAAGTTGGAGATATTCACAGAATGTTGTGACAGGGTCAAGAACAGAGAAACAGAGAACAGAGAAAAGTTTAGTTTGATTCTTTCTGACACAAAGAGTTTACAAGTCTTTGTCAGGGTACTGCAATCTGAAGCTTTTATGTAGCACAGTTGGGGTTTTTTTCAAAGAAAAAGGTATATTTCTAAACTGTGATTTCAGACTGGTAAATTTTACATCCCTAAAACACTTGTTTGTATGACTTAGAGTTGTGCCTAGGATGTTGTGCTGCAAAAACTAATAATGTAGAGAATTTTTTGCTTGTGTAGAGAAACTAATAATGTAGAGAATTTGTTGATTGTGACCAACTTAAGCTCAAAAACAGAGACGAGAATGTGAGAATGAAAGTTTTCTTATCTTCTAAATCACAAAAAAATTATTAAATATATATATATATATATCTGTACATATATCTCAGGAAATTCTGCCAAAACAGAATAATTTTGCAAAATTGAAGCAATGGGGAAAGATCAGATTCTGATGCCTTTGAATTTCTCTATGAATATTTCAAAACTCTCTATTCATTTATAACTCTCTATTTCCTTTTCGCATCCACTCAGGCTTACAGTGGAACTATTTAAGAGAGATATAAGAAGGATTTTTTCTGATATGAATATTGCATAAATTAACTGATTAAGGTCAAGAAAAGGTGGATTATAAATGAAAATGAAAGTTTTTGTCATTATTATTTTCGTTTAAATGTCTGCTAGAACATTTTGGTTCAGCATCCCATTCAAATGCATTTGATCAGCCATAAATTATCTGTTAAAATCTCCATTAATCCCATTGCAGATGTAGTCTATCTTCCTTCACTTGGTTCAGCCTTGGTCATGAATGCAGGAACATGGATAATGGGGTGAAAGATGGTTCTGGATTTGAGGGCTCAGCCACTCAAAGAACTTCAAAGCTCTTAGACCTTTTTTTTTTTATTGGAGTGAAGGACTACATGTTTTTGGGGTGATATTGTAGCCACAAGCTAACAAATTACAGACTCATGTAGTTTGGTAAAGTCCTTCGAGATCATCAAGTCCCATCATAAATCTAATACTGTCAAGCCCACCACTAACCCATTTCCCCAGGCGCCACTTCCACATGGCTTTTAAGTCCCTCCAGGGATGGGGACTCCACCACTACTCTAGGCAGTCTATTCTTATGCAGTCTTTTCTTAATAAAGCCTCTTGGTGAAGAAATTTTCCCCAATTTCCAATCTAAACCTCCCCTGGCACAGCTGGAGGCCATTTCCTTTCATCCTGTCCCTGTTCCCTGGGAGCAGAGCCCGACCCCCCTGGCTGCCCCCTCCTGTCAGGGCCAGAAGGTCCCTCCTGAGCCTCTTTTTCTTAAAAGAGTAAGGTTTAGTGGCAGCAAGCACAGATTTAGAAACTTGAACCTACTTTAACTTCATGAGGAATCGCCCTTACTGTCTTTCACTCTCAGCTTATCAAAAATAATAGAGTATAAATAAGTACAGAAGTAGAATCATGATGTTTTCCATGTTTTCCACATTCCTTCAACACAGACACTGTGGACTACTCTTAACACGGTTCTGTACACAAAGTCTACATGCAAAATCCACACTAGATGACCAGTCACACTGTCAGAAATCTGAAACTCTCTGCTCTCTGGTAGAAACTTGAACTTTGCATTCTAGAAAATGTAAGAACTGTTGAAATTCTGTATGGTTGTTGCTGCACCAGTGTTGTCACCAATCTTTCTGTTGCAGCTGAGGAAGGAAGCAAAGACTCAGCCTATTCAACAAGAATCTTTGGTTTGAACTCACGGGACTGACCTCTAGCTTTTCTCTTACCTGAAAGAAGGAGGGATTCCCTGTTAAAGCATCAGACACTGTTTCAATGGTATTGCAGCAGTGAAATGAATTTTCCAGTGTGGTCTGGGTGCCGAGCTTCTGGTCTTATCACGGACCATTTGTCCACATTAACAATGCAATTTTTTTCACCACTGGACCACGTTCATATGAACATGGCTTGTGGAAAACATCAGAAGATCTCCATGAGGGACTCTGTACTACCTTGGAGATCAACTGCACCTCTGCTGTGGCTTTGGTTCCTATTTGCAATATTACATTGTTATGCTGCCTACAGCTTCCAGGTATACCCATGCATCTACCTGGGGCTGGAGGAGACGAACACAGTTTTGGTGAATTTTTACACTTGCACATATTTTTGCTTGTAAGGCCAATTGCACCCTGCAGGAGCCCTTGGGCCCTGGGCAGGGGCCAATGATGTGGGAGGTAACAGTGTACAAACAGATTGATTTTCTGTTTGCTTTATGAAGTGTTACAGTTCCTTTTTCCTCTTTTTCAGTCATTTTATTCAATAATACCTTCCTGTTCAGCTCCTTGTCATACAAACTTGTTTCCTGAGTTCAAGAAAGCTGTTTTCAGTGTAAAGATTTAAGGACTATTAAAACCTCCAGATCACATAACTCCTTCTTTCTTTTGTTTTCTTTTTTAATAATTTTTGAATTACATGGAAAACAGGCAATTGAAAGTTTTCACATTTGTTCAAACATCTTATTTCAAAGGTTGTCAGACAACAAATAAACTAAACAGATGACAAAAGCTGACGAAAACTGGGAAAATATTGTCATAAACAGAATTCATTCAAAACCACATTTCCATCTGGATGAAATCCCTTTTCATTCTTTTCTTCTAATCTTATTTTGAATTAAATAATTTTTTAACAAAACTCTCAGACCTGTAGATATCGCTCTGATGCATGACCTGACTTAACTGCCATTGGACTTCTCTTTATCAGGTGAAGCAAGCCAGATGAGTTTAGCCAGGGATACTTTGTTTGCCATGAGAAGACCCTTCAAGAAGGAGGCAACATTATTTTGTCAGTACTGCGTCTACAGCCTGCAACACCCTTATTTAACCAGCAAAGAACCCCTTTATCAGGAAAAGATACTTCAGATTTTGACTGCTTGCTTATAACTGCTAGATGCTTAAAGGAGAGAAAGCAGTTCAGAACATGTGCAAAGGAAGAATATATCAAGTTATAAATTAAGGGAATAAACCTGAAAAAGGCTTTCATGCCTGATTTATTTTTATTTTTTACAAAAGGAAGACAACTTGCAAATGTATATCTGTGGAAAGAGGAGGCGGCAGTGAACAGGGACAGTGCATTTCCCAGTTGGATATGAATAATCCGAGGGATAGCTGCAGGATGTCAAGATGTACTCTGCTGTCACAAAGATTTTACACATAGGCTGGACAACCTGTTCAATAAATAAACATGTATCTATCCCTCTCTTTTTAATTTTTTTCCCCTAGATATCTATGTGGAAACTCACAGCTGTATTTTAATATGTGCAGAGTGTTTGTTAACTTGGCATAGCCTTTTCATCGTTTCCAACCCTATGCTACCTCTGGGGGATGAATCATCATTATGTAACACAGCACACATGGTACCATGTGATGATCCTTGTCCTTGCTGAGGAATGAACAAAAAGAAACTGAAAAACCACAGAGCAATATTAATACAGAGGTACACACACATCCTAGTTATCACAAACAAGATAGACTGGCTGCTGGGTATGTTTTTATCACCTCTCAAAAACAGTTACTGATTTGAGTGGGAAATGTTTTTTCCTGGCTAATACAGACTCTGGTCTCTGGAGCAAGTACAGATGATTTTTTTTTCCTCAATAATCAGCTTTTGCATTGAAAGGAGGAATTTCAGCTGACTCCAGTAGTCAGAACAGACTTACCCTCTTGCTCATCTTTGTCTTACCCTCTTAGGCACTGCACCAAGTCATCTCAAAACACAAAATAAAGTAATTTTTTGAGATTAGAAGTCTGTTGTAAAGCTGAAGAAGATCAGCTTGGTGGTCAGAATATAAAAGGAAAAAGTGAGATTGTTACATAGGAAGTTGTAAATAAAATGGAACAAGACTGAACTGAACAAATTATAAACAAGAACCGAACACAAAACTGGCTAAAACAGAGACAAAGCAACTTTGGCTATTCCACTGCACTGTAATGGAAAACATCGAGGGAATGTACAGTTATGAGCAGAAGTTTCCACTGTAACTCAAACAAATCCAAGAGTGGGCACCTCTGCTGTCCCTGTGAAATGCAGCCCACAGCCAAAGTATGTTGGAAACTGTCTGACTGGGAGCAAAGGATCAGGGAATATCCCCATCTATAACTGAATGGTTTGTTCTCCTGTAAAGACAGTCAGGCACCATAAACTTCTCATGAACCGGGCATTGAATTCGTATTTCCAGAAATAATGTCATTTACAGTGGAAACCACCAAGACCACCACTGCCAAGACAGCAGTGACAGCATCAAAATCCTGCCTCACAAAGCAGTAGATTCTAAGATGGAATCAGTGGAAGATAACAGCATTTGCACTACAGGTGTGAAATACCTTCATATGTTATAAAACTGTCACTCCCAGGTTTGGGAAGAAAAAGAAGAAAAACCTCCTATTAAGACCTGTTCTTAATATTCAAACTTCCTCAAGAACTTTAAGAAGGTTTAATCTTTTCTGTAGATGTTCTAGGACCTTTTTATATTTAACAGCTTGCCTCTGCCTTGCTGTTCCATGTTTCGTTTTGCAGATGGACTAACCAAGCTGCTAACAACCAAAGGATAACATATAGTGCCCTAAGAAAGGAAGAACTAGAAATGGCTAATATGGAATCACAGAACGGTTTGGGTTGGAAGGAGCCTTAAAGATCACCTAGTTGCCATGGGCAGCAACACCCTCCACTAGAACAAGTTTCTTCAAGCCCCATCCAGCCTGGCCCTGGATACTTCCAGGGGTGGGGCATTCACAACCTCTCTAGGCAACCTAATATTCACACAGTTTTTGAAAAATGATATTGATTTTTGCCAAATACTGCATTACATCTGACAGTATGAAAACAGGGATAAGGCAGAAAAGTACCTTGCTTCCCTGGTTTACTAAGTCAACATGAGTTTAAATAGATATTTGTATCTACATTGAATTCAGATTTGAATAATTGTCATTCTAATTTTGTCTGGTGTTTACAGTCAAAAATTCTTTCCCACAGACTTTCTTTTAATATTTGTATCAAAATATCACTATGAATTAATACAAGGCATGGACTCTGATGGGAGTTTTATCTGTCAAAAATGTCATCCTCCATCCACAACTCACCATGTATACAACAGGGAAAAGGAGGGAAAAAGTACTTGCCAAGTATTCACAATATATTTTCACACTGTAGCAGTATCACTTAGGTTTAAAAGAATATCAGAATAGGGTATTGCAACCTGTCCAAATACTTCTCCACTGCAATGTTTTATATTTAAAGAAACAGAAGAAAAAAAAATTATTTGCCGTGGATCAGTTGCTGAGTTATGGACCTAGTAGATAAATTAGGATGTCAGACACAAGAGAGTGTGAGGTAATGAACCACATAGAAACAGAGAATCATGGAATGGTTTTGCTGAAAGGTATCTCAGAGACCATCTCATCCCAACCCCACTGGAATGGGCAGGCACGCCTTCCACTAGGCTGGGATGCTTCCTTGCCCTTCTGATCTCACTGCTGGGGATGCAGCCCAGGACACAGAGTATCTAGGCTGCCAGGGCACATGGCTGCCTCATGCTCAGCTTCACATTGATCAACATCCTCAAGTTCTCCCTGTTGTGATTCTCAACCCATTCTCTTCTCAGCCTGTATCTGTGCTGGGGATTGCCCCAAACCAGGTGCACCTTGCACTAGCCTGAACTTCTTGAGGTTTGTACATTCTCACCTCTCCATCCTGTCCATGTCTCTCTGGGTGGCATCCTTTCTCTCCAGTGTGTGACCTCACCATACAGCCTGGTGTTGTTGGCAATCATGCTGAGGGTGCATGTCATCAAGATAGCTGTTAAACAGCAACAGTCCCAATGCCAAACCCTCAGAAAGCCACTGAATTCTTGGACATCAAGTGGTTGACTTCAACTCTTTAAGTGAGAACAGCCAGTTCCTTATCCACTCCAGTCATCTGTCAAATCCATGTCTTTCCAGTTAAGAGACAAGGATTTCATGTGGGATAGAGTCAAATGCTTTGCAGAAGTCCAAGGTGATGAAGTCAGGTGCCCTTCCATCTCCCCCTAACACTGCAATCCCAGCAGAGAAGGCCTCTGAATGTGCCAGGCACAACATGCCCTTAATGGATCCATATTGGCTGTCACCAGTAACCTCCTTACATTCCATGTGCCTTTGCACACTTTCTAGAAAAAGCTGCTCCATGGTACTACCAGACACCTAGGTAAGACTGACTTGTCTGTAGCTCCTTGGGTCTTCCCAACACCCTTGAATATTCTCCTATTGCAGCAGCCCTCTTGTTATAGAGTAGAAATGAGCCGAGAGACAGAATTCTTTTTAACCACAGCAGGAAAAGAGTCCTGGTTTATTCCTCTTTACAGCTCAGCCATCCTGACTCCCGCTATTCCCTGACTCTGGCTACAGCAAGCTCCTCCTGAGGTTTCCCTTGCAGCCTCTGACTGCTGGTTATTTCCTGATAAACTATGACTGCATATATTGGTTTGCAGACTCTGAATGCAGGCTTTTACCTGGCTAGACTGCGACTGCAGGTTCCAACAACAGGCTCTAACTGCAGACCCAGACTGACCTCACTGCAGTGATTATTTCCCCAGGATCCCTCTTCATGATCTCCCTTACCAGTTAACACACTCCCTTTAACACACTTATCTTTTTTGGTTATAGCTCTGACTCATCAGGGGCTAGGTTGAATTGGGTAATTAACACAGCTGTTACTCATTAGGGCAAGGTCATCTGTATTCTCTTCCCCTGCATTTTCCCTTTTAATAATGAGGGTTTTGCTTTCCCTTTTCCAGTCAGTGCAGACTTCACCACATCTACAGCTACTCAAATGTGATGGACAGTGGCTTAGTAACTCATTACTCTCCATATCAAGTCTAAACCTATTCTCCGTCAGTTTGAAGCCATTCCCCCTTGTCCTGTCACATCAGGCCCTTGTAAATAGTCTCTCTTCACCTTCTTGCAGGCTTCCTCCAGGTACTGGAAGGTCACATTTAGGTCACCCCAAAGCTACCTCTTTTGCAGGCAGAACAATCCCAATTCCCTCAACCTTCCCTCACAGCAGAGGTGCTCCATCCCTCCGATCATCTTGGTGCCTGTTCTGGATTCACTCCAGCTGCTCCCCATCCTTGTGCTGTTGGAGCCAGGGCTGGAGGCAGCTCTGCAGGCAGAGTCTCACCTGAGCACAGGGGCAGAGGGGCAGAATCCCCCCTCCCCTGCTGCCCACACTGGATGTCACCCAGGCTGTCTTTGATCTTCATGTTCCCACCAGCAAATCCTTGCTGGGTTCTAGATTAAGTGAAATGTGTATAACTGTATGCATGTGTAATAAGACAACCAAATTGGGCACATGGTGCATGTGCTCAGGGGTACCTTTAGAAAAATGACTTAGAATTAAACACAGACAGTGCCCAGAAATAAAACAATTACAAAATAATATTCTGGGGGTAGAGGGCACCATTTGGCATCAGACCAGCATTTACAGGGAGAATTCAGAGCATTTACAGGCAGAAAGAGATGTTTTACCCCAGCTGCAGGAAGAGAAATAGTAACTGAACATCACTGATGCTCTAGAGGGAGTTTCAAATGCTGAGCTGGGAGTTATTCTACTTCTTTTTTAGAGGAAATCCAAAGCATTCTAAATTATCTAAGCATGACCTTAAAGTATAATTATGAAAGTTTAAATTCAAACCTTTTTACAAAAGGTCTATTAATTCTGAGAGGGATTTTTTTTAATACAGTTTTCTATATTTTTTAATGGTGAGATTTTTTTAGCTTGATTTGACTTAATTTTCTACCTTCTGTGCATGAAAAGACAGGTAATGATGGTCTATTGTATGTAAGGTGTATTGTCTGATTTTCTTTTTCCTGAAGGTAGATTAAACAAAACAATTTTTAGAGAGATAACTTAAAATTTCCAAATAACAAGAAATGTGCCATGTTGGCTGATGAACAGATATAATATGCTGCAACTACCACTAGTAGAAAATTGGGTGTAATTTCAAGATTGAATTTCTCTTATTTTTAACTCTTGAACATTCATATAAATTGGGTCTTGAAAATTAAAATACCCATTTCTGCCTGTTCCATTGCTATGTAGTTTCTCCACATGTTGTAGCCACACACACTACTAAAATCATATGGAAAAGTTTTTTTCCCCAGACAGAAAGAAATAATCTTGTCCTCAATCTGCTTTCCTTTTCTTACTCCATTTTATTTCAAGAAGCCACAAGAATTTTCTTAGCTTTTCTAATAATGCTGCGTAATGATCAGAGATAAGTTTTTTGAATGGGTACATTCATTAGGAAAAAAATCCCAACAAACCCATCAAGAAAAGATGGCTCTAGAGGGATGTAAGTTTTTCATGAAGTACGGTCAAAATCAACATAAATTTTGTGGCTAAGAGAGCTGAAAGAACATTTGAAAATATCTAATATTTTGTATTGACATTTCTGGAAGAAGAAATTGCCAATTTTGTTTCCAAGTGTCATTTTGTCTGAAAAATTTGGAAAACATTTTCTTTAAAAACAATCCTATAATTATAACAGTTACAATATTGTGTATTTTCCATTATATTTCTTTCTTGGTATTTTCTGAGGCCATATTTATTCAAATATCAGTTGTAAATCTCATATTGAGACAGCCATTGTCTTATATTTCTTACTTTTGGGGTTAATTTCCACTTGCTTTTCTTTTTCATTGTCTTCTGTCTTATAAAATTGATAGTTTTGGCTGATGGTTGTTGCACATTTTATTTTGTTTATGAACTTACTCTAATAGATGTTGAACCTCTGGTTAGGCATTTCACTCATTACTGCGCTCATTACTGGTCATCTTAAAACCATTGTGTCCTTTTCAGATTTTACTGGTAAAGATTTATCTCGTTGATAGAAATGCTGAAACGAGCTGGATTAAGACCCTAATCCCTTGATGACTGCACTAGCTGCAACTCAGCTCATGGATTTCTACACATTAAAAACTGTTTCAAGACCTGTCAGAAGGGAGCTTTAATCCATCTAATGTGTGCCCTGTTAATTCAATATAATGTGGCAGTTTTTAATCTAAAAGTTATGTGGTAGTAAATCAATTCATTGGAGAAATTCAAGTATATTATGTTGACACTACTTTTTTATTAACCAGACAAAAAAAGTGACACTTGTTTGACTGTACCGACTTCCGTGCAAACATGTTGACCAATATTAGTTATATTGACCAATATTAGTTATATTTTCAGCCTCTAATTATTTTTTGACTGAGTCCTGAATTAAATGTTCCTGTACTTTGGTCAGACTGACATCTGACTAACCAGGGTACTGACTCTTCTGGTCGTTCAAATGCAGGGATTTCACTAGTAGCCATCCAATCTTTAGGAAATGTCCTCAAACTTTTCAAAAACTTGTTAAAATCTGGTTTGGACAGCTACTTCCTTTTGGGTCACCATAACAGATATACATCTCTGATTATTTAACATTGTATTTTCCTCTATACCAGATGGCCTCCAGTCTATTTTTGCTTTATTTGTCAAATTCATTCTCCTGCTTCACATCACTCACAGGACAGAACTACATGTTTTAATATGACTTTTTATACTTTAAACATTTTTAATATATCATAAAAATCATTTTATGGCATCACTGCATGCATATTGATTAATGAACAGCAAATACTGAGGGTTTTCTCCCCTAATGTATTATATAATTGCATTTTTATATATTTTCATGTGTTAGCCTTTCCATATTATGCTGGTTTTTTTTCTTTCAGATATCCTATAACTTATTTCACAACTCTTAATAGTACATATCTCAAACTCATATTTTAGATGTCATCAGATTATGGAAAGTATTCCTCGAAATAGAAGACATTTCTCTATTCATCAGCAAGGAGGGTAATGGGTTCCTTTTTCTTGCGTCCCTATTTGTGTCTTTTGTGAAATTTCATTGCATCTTCATCAAACCTGAGCAATATAACTGGAATTGTACTTCTTTTCTCACAAATAAAAGAGATGTCTCAGGCAATGGTACCAAACCTGCATTGCTTCAGGACCTCATCATTATTATTCAAAAAACCCTAAATCCCAAACCCTATCTGTAACATAGCAAGGCATTGTAATTCTATGCCCAATTTTTTCAATCATTTCACCAACACTTCTCAATAACTTCTTTTAATTCCCTCTTGATAAGTATGCCAAGAATTTGTGTTTCACCATCACCGTTAGTAAGACTTCTGTTCTCAGGGGAAGAAATTAATGAAAACTGTATTGTGACAAAACACAGATTATGCTGCCATCAAGGTCACAGCTCACATATTCAAGAGAAAGCAGTTGCCAAGGGTCAGTGTGCACACTATTGTTTAAATTCTTTAGGAAGGGGAAGATTTGGCCCTAAACCAGCATTTTGTGATCCAACCAATATGCTCAAGGTTCCATGGCTAGTTTAAGAAAAAAAAAAAAGTGTCCTATTTCTATAAAATTGATTCTGTAAGGAAAAAGAGCCTAGAGTAAGTCAGGTCTCTGTGAGATTTGGTGAGTCAGAGTGCACCAAGGAATGGGAATGTTTAATTGGAAAACACAGAGTGATATAGGTCTTCTACTTTCTGATCCTGATCCTGGGGACATTATCTGTGGAGCCATCACAGGTCTTGAAAATGTTTTTCTCCCATTTGCTTAAGAGGTGTGATGAGTGACTGCCTTTGAAAAGCTGTCCCTGCTCTTTCCTGCCTGGAACATTTCATTCTCCCAAGCCTTATCTTAGAGGTTCAAAACTTAAAAAGCAGGAGAATATACTTTCAATTTGAGATGATGAATGAATTGCATTATTTAATTAATAAAATTATACTCCATGGTATTATGTGTCATAGGGAGCTTTGTTTACTCACATGATGGTGAAAAGACAAGCCCTGAAATATCAAAAAACTGAGGGGTGACATGGACAACCTGTTGGACATAACAAAAGACAAACCAGAAAAAGTGGAGTTCTCTGGGCAAGTCAACATCAATGCACAAGGTAGGTATGGACTAAATCTTGGAAGCTGAGATCTTAACCCAAGCCATTGAGCACGAGAACTGATTCTCTTCTAATGTCCTGCAAAAGTAATTTGCAAGTTTAAATGGTTTAAAACTTTGCAAAAGAATTCAACGCTTTTGGAAAGTCTTAAACCATTTAATCTCAAGACAAAGAAACTGCCAATTTTATCTCTGTCATCCTGCAAAGATCTCCTCAAGATGTGCACTTATAATAAATACAGAAATAATAAATCTTGTCTCTGAAACACACTCTGACTAGCAGTTCATTACTGCCTTCAACAACCTTTATATTGCCTTTCACAATAGTGTCTTATCTAGAAAAAAGGTTAAGTGCCCAGAGCCTGGTTAGGGAAAATGAAGCCAGGAGATATGTTCTCACATGCCTCCTATTTTCATTTCCCCTTTCCTACAGTTATGAGCAAACTTCTCTTCAGTCCATTTTTGTAGATTACTTCCATTTAATCTTCTCTTCCTCTTTAGAAGAATACATCTTCAGAGTCAATTCAAGATCTAACACATGGTAATTACTAAGGAAATAAAATACTATTATCCCACACCTTCAAGGATTTTGGACATATTCTTCTTGGCTTTTCTATTTCCAATATCTAAAGTGCAGCACTCCTCCAGTGCCCTTGAAGAAGTACTTGTTACATTGCGCATTATTTCTTAGCAGCAGAAGGGATAAAAATATCATCTTCAATTTATGAATCATTCTTATCTTTACTCTTCACCTTTCGTTCTCTTTGTGCTTCCTTCTCTCATAGTCTTCTAAATTATTTCTGGAAAACTAGTGTCACTAAACTATAACTTTATTTTGCTACTACTTTTATCCATGTTTTTGCTCCTGCCTTCTTCAGGAAGTTCAGCCTTACTCTTTTGGCACTCAATAACCATATACAGAAAACTACTTTTCTTTTTTTCCTCCCCCACTGTAGAGTTGTATATGTACTTTTAACATTTTTTTCTCCATGTCATTGCTTTGTCCTAAACACATTTCTGGACTAAGGTGTATTGACCTTTTCTAGAAGCACATAGTTCTCTGGCTCTGACTTCCTCAAAAGCTGTATCATGGAAATCAAACAGGACATCATTCACAACAGACTTTCTTATCTACATAAGAAATGATTCTCAGAATGAAATAATAGGGCAGAATTTTAACGTGTTCCTAAAAAGGCAAAGAACTATTGATATATTAATTTTGCATATTACTGAACATGAGCAATGTCCAGGCACTCAGCCTGGTATCAGTGGAAAATTTAAAAGGCAGTTGGATATTTTACCAATGGACATTACCAATGTACTAATATAGCCCAGACCTATGAGGCAAGGGGATTAATACTTTGAGCTGAATATTAAAATACATGGAGATATGAAGGTTACAAACTAAGACAAGGGGCTAGGGCTGACTGACTGGACTTCATGTACTGGGTGGGCAAACAGTTTCTTCAAAACACAACACCTGAGAAACCTCTGCAAAGAGTAGATGTGTTGCAGTTCCCCGCCCAGCAGCAGATATAAAATGTGCGGGCTAACTTCCCCATGGGAAGATGTGTACACCAAAACAATGAGAGATCAGCAACCCAGAGCACTCACACAGACAAGATAGAATAGCTGGGCACATTTTCAGTAGCATTCTCTGTTTTTATAGCATTTTTCCACTTTGGACAGCTCTCCAAAATGTGAACCAGAACCACATGGCTGTCAAGATATATGAGCCACAGGAACCCCCATGAAAGCCCCACCACCTCTATTTTATTCCCTTGAGGTATGATAAGATTTCTCAGCATGGCCCGAATCTGTGTTGACTCCAAACTGAGTTTCAGAAGGACCTTGCAGAAGGCAGGTAAATTAACAACAGTTAACATTTGACACTTCTCTTTCTCTGAGCATTTTGCTGCTACTATGCAAATTCAGAGTCAGTTTTTAAGTCTGATACACTTATTTGAAAAGTTAGAACATTCTTAAGGTGTTTTTGAAAAACACAGAGCTGCCCACAACTCTCAGCAGTAGAAGCACACTGTTTGTGTCTACCTTTATTCCAACACAGTATCTGCTGAAGTCATTTGTAATAAAGACCCTACACATGGGAAATGGCCTCAAGTTTCACCAGGGAAGGTTCAGATGAGGCATTAGGAAACATGTCCAGGGCAATGGTGAAGCCGCCGTATTTGTGAGTGTTCAAAAAACGTGAAAAAGCTACTTGAGGACTTTTAGTGGTGAGAATGGTGCTGGGTTGATAACTGAACTTGGTGATCTAAGAGTCCTTTTCCAACCTTAATGTTTCTATGATTCCATAGAGCAGGGTGGTGATCTGCAGCCTCACAGCCACTGACTCTGGTCTGTAAGAGAGCTTATAATCAGCACAGGCTAACCCTATTCATAAATTCACCCAAACTAATGACGTGGAGCTCCTGGTGCAGTCTTACAACAGTGTTACACACTGATGTTCTGGAAGCTTCTGTTGCAAGGAAGGACAATACAGCAATCCCCATTTTAACACAACAATCCAAATTTTTGTACAGCAATTCCTAATTTACATGGAAAACTGGGGCACAAAGAGGCCAATAACTGGAAGGATGACTGTAAGAGGATTTCTGAAAGTCTTTGAGGTTCCACGTTGAACTGGTTTGCTCACAATCACTCCTACATGTTGTGGTAGCAAAATTCCCCATGCCTAGGGAAATGAAGTGCCAGGACATAGAAATAAGGTGTCACAATTAATTTTCTCAGTTTTTCAACTTTATTTCTCATTTGGTTTCAAATATACATTTTAACAGCTTTTTGGTAGTTTTAGGAAGAAAAGAAATTGAGAAGGCTGGAAGGGCAAAGAAACAAGAACAAAATAAATGAAATGATGAGGCCTGACTCACGTATTTTTAAGACTTAAATCCCTGTTCATTCGAGGCCAGGTTGGGTGAGGCATTGAGCAACCTGATATATCGAAAATTGTCCCTGTCTGTCAGAGTCCATGTTTCCATGGATCCTCCACAGAGAGTGAGAAGTACAGAGATAGAATTAAAACCTTTAGAAAAATTAGAATATATAAAAGCTTTAGATACATAAAGTAGAAATCTAAACCTGAGCCTTAAGTCTTACATGCCCTAAGTCATAGTTCAGTGTAGAAGGACACAGCTTCAGGCTAGTGATAGAGTACAGACATATCAAAAATAGAGTAGAGTATTGTTTATAATTTTTAGTATGAGTTTTATGTACAACAAGGTAGAACCTTATGCTAGTAAGATAGAGTTTTACGTTAATAGATATGCTATGTGCGTAGGTTTTGACGCTGATTTTCGTAGTTTTATGAACTTTAGAATTGTACCTAGATTGGTTAGTGTGTATATAAAAAATATGAATATGCATTTTGCAATTTGGGATAAAAAGCCTCTGTGTCAGTCAGTCAGTCGGACGGATTGGAGGAATTGGTCGAGTGATCAATCTGATCAATCGATCCAACCTCCACCTCCTGCAGCCTGAGGAAGGAGCCTTGCCAGGGAGCCGGATGGGATTCTAAAGGTACCATCTATTGTAGCCTGGGATCTGGGCCCTGGGGTCCCGTCCCTTCCCCCTGTAAGGGTTTAGGACCCCGGGACCCCTCCTTGTCCCTGCGGCCCTGGGTTCGGGAACTCTGCCGAGTTGGGGACCCCTCCATTGCCACTGTGATCCCCGCGGCCGGGACCCCTGTCTGGGATCTGTGATCTTGTGTTCCCTTTCTGTTATTGTGACCCCACGGTTGGAAAATCCTGCTTGGGGTCAGGAGATGGGAGGCTGATTTACCTAGAGGCTGTAATGTCAGATATGTGTTTTGCTTATAGTCTTACTAGAGTTTTGCTTGTTAGGAACTCTATGCTTTGTTTGCTGTTTCATTAGAACTCTGTGTGTTAAGATTTCTATGCTTTGGTTATTGTCTTGTTTAGACTTTGTTTGCCTAAGTTTATAATTGATTGTAGAGTAAGGCTGCTCTCAGAACTCTTATGCCTTCAGATATGTGCTTTTGTGTAAATAAACCACTCTGTTTAGACACTAAAATGCTGTAAGACCTTTTAGAGACTTTATACCCGTACAACGACCTAGGCACCTGTCCATGGCAGAGAGCTGGAGCAAAATGAGTGTTAAGATTCTTTCCAACCCAAACCGTTCTAAGATTCTACAATCTTTGCTGGTAGATGATTCTGTAAAATGCAAAATTGATGGCTTGGAATTTTACTATATTTCTGGTGGATATTATCACATTTTTGTTGATTTAAACAAACATTTTCTGGCTTGCAGATTGATAAAATTCTCAGAAAAGAAAGAGGCTGCAAAGCTCTCTGACAAACCAGCTTGAGGAATACTTTATGGCAAGACACTACAAATGTGTACTTCAGGTTTAACTCAGGTTTAACATGTAGGCTCTTACAAGGTGTTACCAAGTACTGCACATACATATGTGTATGTATGGTAGATGCAACAAGCATTTGAAATATTCTTGAAGGAAGGCAGTTTCAGAGATGTTAGATGTCTGTTGTGGAAATGAAATGACCCACTAAATGCCACTGCTGCAGAAGATAAGTCTGTGATAAGAAGCAAGCTGTAAAAATGACGTGGCTAAGAAAGGAAAAATGTAGATGTTTAAGGATAGTAACTGGGTGGTTGAGATGAAGAGGTTGGAAAATTAAGAATCAGGACTAGGCATCCTTAAGGTTTCCACCTATGTGCTGTCAGCGCAATTCTCATCCTATCTGGATTCACACAGAGAAGAGCTCCTGATGGTAGAGTTACTCCTAATTTACACCATCAGGGCAGTGCTTGCAGTCTCCTGCCTGTAAATGACAAAGCTGTCTGCACAGGTTTGTCTGGTGCTATTTCCAGGTGAAGCTAGTGAGGACTTTGTGTTAATGAGGAGCGTAGTCGTGTGTTAAAGTGGCTAGGGAAAAATCATATCAGTTTTGTTAAAAAAAGGGGAAGGGGAAATAAAAGAAGATAATCAAGGTTTGTGTAACTACATGTATGTGAGAGAAAGCACTGGTAAAGGAGCGAGATGTGCGAGGGGAGACCATTTGCTCAAATGGGTAGCATTACTAATACATAATGATCCTGACAGCGAGGCACTGCACAGCTGGAATTAATCTGAGAGAATGTGTGTTGCTGCACAGACAAGCGCAGAAAACTTTCCCCGTGTGAAGGCAGCGTGAAGCCCTGCCCTGTGGCTTGGAAGCAGTTCATCAGGCCCTGACAGCACCAACATCTTCTTTCAGTCTTCAGTGTGGGAAGGGGGGAGGAATGCTCCCCGCCCTGCCCAGAACAACACCCAGAAGGAGATTTTTGTTTTATTCCAAGATATTATGCTGCCCACCACTGTGTCTCCCCTCCCTGCTTTTGTTATTTATTTTTTTTTTAATTACCTGGTTAGTTTTGTTCTACTCTTGCCTCATTGCATTGGCTCTGAACCCAGCTGAAAACCTTCCACAGCTTATTTACACCAAGCATCTATTCAGGCCAAAAGCAGCTGCTCCATTTAGCCAAGCACCTCTGGCCTACCCAGTTTCTCTTCTTGTTATAATAAGGTGCTTTCTTTTAAATCCATGCTGTGAGGAGGTAGCAGTGAAATGTATGCAGCAGATGACTGTTCCCTCTGAAAGAAGGTTTTGAAAACTCGGTGAGCCCAGGGTCATTATTAATAAACAATTCCCTAGTAAAAGACAACTCTATCCAGAAATGCACTACAACCACAGCTGGTTTTAAGCAGATTCATACATATGTGTGGTTTCTTGCCTCCAAGCCCCTCTTTTCTGCAATCAGGACCTGGGAGGTTTCTGATTTGCATCAGTAAATGATTTACCCTGAGGATTTCAGCTTGCCAGTGTGACCCAGTCTCCCTTTTTCATGCAGCAGAGCTCCCTTCCTATGCAGCTATGAGAAATTGAGGAAAATAGGAGAAGTGCTTTGAAAGAAAAATAATGTGGGTTTAGTGCAGAAAATGAGACAAAATGGGGCTTCAGCAAGGAAAAAATATGACTTTGAGGGTAAAGTTTTTTCCTGTTTTTGGTGGAAGCAAAAGTAGACATGCTTCCTCATACACACACATAGAGCTTAGCTTGCAAACATTGATTTAATGTTCATTTCACCCCTAATTATCCTCCTAATAGATATCGAAAGTCTCACATAATCACCAAATTGAAAAGAACTTCCTGTGCACCACTTCCAGTTACTGCAGGAATTATGGCTTTATTGCCATTATTAACTTTCCCCAGCTATAATGTACGCCGGGCCTTGAATTACCCCACTGTAGGGGCCAGTGATTCCAGCATAGTTTGTAAAATGATTTTCTTGGATTTTACTTCTCTCCAGTTCCTCGTTCCAGTCTGACTCTCCAGCATCACACCCTAAGTCTTGGTCCTATATTTAACACCACTCCTACCACTCCTCTTCCAGCTTCTACTTTTTCTGGATTTCTGTAGAATTTTACTACGTTTCTTTTAGACTTCCCTCCCTGACACTCCCAGGATCTTGACCTAATCCTTTGGTTCCCCAGTTTCTGGTCCAAGATTTCCTGAGTCTCAGAAGATTCCCTCAGGCACTATATATCCAGCATCTCTACCTCTAAAATTCATTGGATTAGGAACTTGCCAGGGCCATCCCAGATAGAAAAGAGCTGCTGGAAAAGTCAGAGATTTGCTGCAGGAGCTAGCAGAATGTCACAGACCTCCTCCATGCACTTCCACAGATCTCACCATGAACTTCTGTGAGATAACTGAGCCAAGCTGTGGAACTGGTGTTCGGCTTAGTGAATAATTTGTGTTTGATGAACACAGATCTGCCTTTGTTCTAAGCTGGGCTGATGGGGGAGTCAGAGCTAGACTGACTTTCCTGGCTGAAAAAAATTCAGGAAATAAACAAGCAAATGGGCTAAAAATCCCCACCCCCTCACCCAAATAAACACAGAAAAACCCTGCCAACCACCAATTCTGTGCCTGACTTCTCATTTGATTTTGCCAGTCTTCAGCTTCTAGGCTTGTTAAACCTTTCTCATTGCTTTTTAAGAGTTTTGGGGTTTTTTTTTCTTCCAGAGGTACTTAATGAACTCCTCATAGTCTCTTTGAAAAATTAAGGAGATTGTATAGCAAAAGTCTCTGAGCAGGAGGCATTTTTGCCAGTTCTTCAGTAATTTTGTGACTTTCTTCTGTAATTCCAGAATGTCAACATGCAGTTTTTCCCATAGAAACATAGGTGTTTGATCTAGATATGGGATCTCTGTTTTACTATAAAATACATAGACCATGAGGCAGTGTGGGAGGAAGAAGACCTACAATCCCTTTCCCACCAAGGTGTCCCACACCTGCACTGATCACTCATTGTTACAACTCATCCTCGTGTTTCCTCCTATTTGTCTCATGGCCTGTTCGGTGTCTTCTGTGATTCCCACACATTGACAATAAAGTCAGCATTCATCTTATCTCACCTTTGCTGCAGAAAACAAGGAGGTTTGGTTTCTTTGATAGCAAGGTGCAGACCCTGATAAAAAGACATTCAGCATTTATTGGACAACCACTTCTTTTCTCAGTGATCATAGCTTTAGGTAGCTATTTTTGTCCCTGGCTGTATCCACAAGATATCTATCACATACTGGACTGTTTATTCTGATCTAAATGTGTTCCTGGGCTGGGAACCAGGTTTGTTATCCTGTTATTGAGGACAAAATCAAACACTTGGTATCGCAATGCCAAACATTTTTCTTAATTGTAAGAAGGTCAAGGAGAATGAGTTGATTAAAGCTTTGCTTCAAAGAACATTGAATATCAAGGTCAGGCTGCACAGGGCTTCAAGATCAGGTGAGACAGGACTCTAAGCAACCTGGTCTAGTGTAAGCTGTCCCTGCTCATGGCAGTGAGTTGGACTAGATGACCTTTAAAAGGTCCATTCTAACCAAACTGTTCTATGATTTCAATATACAACACAGCCACCATCAGTGTGCAATTGGAGTGTGTGGTTTTACTGCAGTGTGGTCGAGGTAGGTGAGTAGGCAGAGGTGTCAGAGTGTCCTGCTTAGGACAGGGAGATTACAGGACATGATAGACAAGTGGCTGCATGGCTGCACAGTCTCTCCGGAAGAGAACCACTGCTGTGCACAGCCCTTCATGTTGAGATTCTGAGTAATGGTTCTCTACCCACAAGGGCTTTAAAGGCCATGGGATGGAAGAAGAATGAATAATAACAGTAATTTGTAAAGGTTTTGTTTGCATATCATTATTTATTTGAAGGCTCCTAATGGCAGCTGATCTCTCTAAATCAGAACAGAAATGTGGAAACTTAAAAGGATTTTAGCCAAAAGTTTCATCATAGACTTGAGGGCTTTCACTGCCAGTAGCATGACCAAACATTCCAGAGATTTTTCCAGCAATACAAAGCACCATGCATTTCTGGAAGTCCCATACTAATGCTTACTTTCCCATAAATAGCACAGCATATCACCATACACACCACTTCTCCTGGGAAGGCAACACTGGATTTCAGAGATGCCTTAAGGCTTCTTTTTGGGTTTTTTAATGTATTTTGTGTCCCCTTGAAATGAATGCAGAAGAAAAACTCCAAACCTTTCTTAAAAAAAAATTATATATTTGTAAGCACATAAACAAATGAGAGATCTTGTAGAGAGAGTGCTCAGCACCTGAAATGCAGTTGTATATCAGCTGGACTGTGACTACCCATAAGAAGCTAAGGGCAATACACACAATAATTGAAATCAGCAAAAAGAGGAGAATTTGGAGAACCTTTTTGCAGAGGTTCCTTTACCTGATCTCTGTTTTCAAATCTGGGTATTTTGAGGACATTTCTCTACAAGTCTACAGTCAGTAAGCGCTCCTCTTGTGTTATACAATCCTTGCTAGCGTAACATTACTGCAGGTGCAAGATTTTACCAACTGGATTTACCATAGACATATTTTAGGAAAGCAGATCCAAAATTCCTCTGCACTGTACATTTTGTTAGGGGTGCATTATTCACTGTAATGATACTGTGCTTATACCAAGCATGAGGTAACTTCTCTGAGATAAACCAAGCAATCACCACTTAAAAACCAAAGATCCTCTCTACAAATACACATCTGTTTGCAGTGGATTTTCTCCTTCATTCTCCTTCCCTGAGGTCCCTCTCCCATTAGCTGGTTCATCACCAAAACACAGAAAGTTGATTTTGTGGGAAATATATTGATTGAATTTCTTATCTGTGAAATCAAAGTGTATAATGAATCAGCCTGCAAGCAGTGCTCCCCGACAAACGGCATCCCTGCCAAACACAAGAACTGGCCAGAAATCAAATTTCTAGGTGTTACTGTTTACTAAACAAAATCATCAGATTGTCTTTGATCCCAAGAGAGTCTACTATAAAGCCCCAGCTTGATTTCTATTTAACAAAAACAAGATGGTGGGGTCAGAGGGAAATAATTCAAATCTCCTAATGTTGTCTGGGCTTACTGGTTTTGAATGGAATTGATTTCATATTATGGATTTTCATCTTTGTCCCTCATTTGATACAATGCATTAGGAAACAAAGACTAGGTACCAATTTATTCATACTGTTAAACATATTTTAAATTGTCAAATGGTCAAACAATATTTTGTTAGCTAGCTTTAAAAAAGGCTTCTATGTAAATAAATGCAACTGGTTTGTTCAAGCCATATTTAGCTGCTCAGAGTCAAGTCCCATCTTTTAAGATATATGAAGAATTTGTTTACCATTGCTCTTATTTCCCACCTAAGCTTCTTACATGGATTAAATGTACATTTTTCTAACCTGATGCCATACCAAAAGTGTATAGAAAAAATGTTCTCCATATTTTTATCTGTTGGAAACAAAATCTCAAAGACATTGTAGCCTAGAGCCTCAAGACAACTTTGGTAGTTAAATCCCTAAGAATTCAAGGGAAATCTTAGAATGTTGAGGAGCTGGGTCCAGCTGATTTACGCACTCATTGAGGAAATATATGATGGGGAAGCAGCTGAACTGTAGAACTGATCTGCCTTAGAACCTAACTGTAGAGCTGAACTAATCTATCTCAATCTGTAACCGTCTTGAACCCAGGATGATCCCTTTTCTGAACAGTGCTTTTTCTCCAAGGACAAAAATCACAATGGAGGGAAGTATTGTTTTTTCCTACATGAGAAATAGTCATATAGCTTTGATTTGGATGTTCATGAATAGAAAAAGCAAATACGGAGTGTTGTTAAGACTTTTTTCAGGTCTCTTTTTAGTGCTTAGAAGAGGAGTCTGAAGATGGTCACAACCAAAGGCAACAGGAGGCATTGTATTTCCTAGGCTATGAGTATACTTCCAGATCTGGACCTTATGCTCTTCTGTCACAAGTGACATAACAGTAATCTGCATGATTAAGGAGCAACAGAAATCATTTAATTTAATTAATAGAAGTATTGATTCAAAAGGACCCACAAGGAATCCAATCTTACACAGACACCTTAGCAATCCCACCCTGTCCCTCAGAGCACTGTCCCAGGGGTTCCCCACTCCCTAGGGAAAGATTCTTTCCCTGATACCCAACCTAACCCTCTGCTGACACAGCTCCAGGTGACACTCCCTCAGGTTCTGTCACCGGCCACCAGAGAGGAACGGATTGGTACTGCCCTTCCTTTTCCTCTCACAAGGATGTTGAAGACCACAATGTGGTTCCCTATCAGTCTCCTCCAGGCTAAACAGACCAAGTGCCTTCAGCCACCCCATGTGTGGCTTTCCCTCCAGACCCTCCAACATTATTTGCAGCCCTGCAATCTATAAGCACATGCATTTCCTCACTAATGCCCTTTGGAAGACATCTAGAAATCCTGGGACTCCATGGATTTGGAGGCACTTGTTTTGGGGTACAAAACTCAAAATTAGTTGCCAGGAACCACATGCTGGGCCCCTCCTGCAGTGCCAGCTCTCTCCACTGTTCGAGACTGGACACAGCATGCAGGTGGGTAACTTGGAGGGAAAGAGCAGCTGCAGCATAGATCCAGGCAACTGGAAACCACAAGAATCTCAGGCACTTCAGGTTCTTTAAGGACTATTCCATTTCTGCTATGGCCCTCCTAAACACAGGAAGAAATAGTTGTGGTTTGATGGCTGGACTAAGGGATGCTGAAGGGTTGTGTGCTCATCAGGCTGCTTCTCAAACAGCTCATCTCTTTGTACTGCCTGTTAATGGCAGAATCCTTCTTCATCAGCTCAATCCCACAAAACCTTTAGTATGTGATTAACTTCCTGAACTCTGAGCACTCCCTCTGATTTCAGTGCAGCTACCCCTGGTGCAAATTAAGTGTAGACATAAATCATTGCCAGACTGAGCCTGGAGTGTAGCATGGTGAATAGTTTCTCTTCAAGAAAGCATTTATTTCCTGAAGGCACTGTTTCAGCCTAAAGTTTTCACATATTTGGGTTATACTGAGTCAGTTGGGAAGCAGAATTGAGGGACAACTAGAAATGTACAAAATACACCTTACTAAATACAGTATTTTCAAACTGGTGTGACAGACTGATGATGGAATTTAGATGCCACAACGTTTCAAAAAAGTGTCAAAGAAATTTGTACTTTTCTGTCTTAGCTCAAATGACCAGGGTAATCATCTGGG
Source organism: Prinia subflava (assembly GCF_021018805.1). Lineage (NCBI taxonomy): Eukaryota > Metazoa > Chordata > Aves > Passeriformes > Cisticolidae > Prinia > Prinia subflava. Next base: position 76,539,980 of record NC_086283.1, read on the forward strand.
AAGAAGAAGATTGGAGTTTAAATTTCCTCTTTGCTTGAAAGTATAATTGTGAATTTAAGCTTTCAACACCCTGAGTAAATTATATCTTAAACAATGGACTGTGGAATCTCGAAAGGTTGTAGAAGGCCATGTTTGTGAATCCAGTCCTCTTGTGACTTTAGTGCCCCCTTACAAATGTGAAATATATATTGAAAGTTACTAATTTAAAAAGAGAGGGAGAAAAAAGGGAAGAAATAGAGGGGGGGTGTGGAAATTTAAGAAGTTAGAAAGAGAAGAAAACAGTACCATATTGGCAGAGTTTAAAGGCAAGGTCATGTCACTTAGTCACATCTTGTGCCAGGCTGAAGCAAACAATAAGGAATTCCTCCTAAAGATCCAGCTATGACTGTGGTGACTTCCAAGCAGGACTTTAAGGTATCCCCTGTGCCTCAATGTTAAATATTTATCACTGTTCTATAAAATTTTACATTCATTGTACTGCTTGGTTGTTTTACCTGGACTTCAAGGGACAAAGAGAATTCTGCAGTTCCTTCCCCTTTCAAGAACATAAAATATTTTTTTCATGATAGCCCTATTATGCCATAAGTCTCCCCATTTTCCCATAGATTGTCTCTATAGATTTCCCATAGATTCTGCACATGCCAGTGTCAGTGCAGAAACCCCAGCTGAGTCTCACTGATGTCAGTCAGAAAAAGGATGGAAAAAAAAATACCAAACCCCAGAATTTTTATAATTACTGGAGCTGGCAAGACAGTCCTTAGTCAAGTTGCTCATGTTGAATTGTAACTTCCTTTTCTGCATTTGCATGTTGATTGTCAATGCTTAACTGTATAGTGTCATGCATATTGCCAGCATGATACAAATAAATGAGCTAATGAATAAATAATGGCAATCAATAGAAACAAACATAAGATTGACTGACCTCCTCATTGTTCTCACTGAAAGAGACGCCAAAAGTAATCAAGCAGCATAAATTATAAAATATAAGTTCAGCACTAGAAAGTCATTGTTTCAAATGTTTTAAGGAAACTGTGGTGTGAATAAGGCAATGTGATGCCTAAAAACATTTACCTAGGTTTGTTTTGCTTTCAACAAATGTCCATTTCTTCTCTCGCTGAAGTAAAAAATAAGTTTCCTGGTGTAGAACAGCTTTCAAAATGTTTCAAAATTATTTCTACCAAATGCAGTGTTTGTAAATTTTTTATTATGGTGAAATTTCCCCTGTAAGGGGTTGGTGTGTTGCCAAAAATATTTTTTTCTCTATTTTGACAAGGACCTGAGGACTTAAGGCATGTATGTTTGTCAACAGAGACTCTCTGCTGGTAGTGAATAGTGAAATACTCCCATGGAAGTACTTATTATTGAAATAACTGTTTTCTACAGGTGCACTATTTCTTCTACTATGTGCTTTAAAGTATTCCCACTCTTGAATCTTTATATCACCCCTTTCTTTGGTCCCTTTTATAAAAATACACAGGGAAGCCCTGTTTCCATATGCAGTGCTTGCCACAAGCCATCTCTAACACATGACAATGCTACTTCTGACAGCTTCTTTATCTTCCTCATATCACCAATGACCCACTGGTCATATATTTACATGCAAGGAGAAACCCCATGGAGAACCACAAGAGCAGTGGAAGATTTTTGCAGCAATCCAGCACAAGGGAACCATGATGCCCAGGCTTACACAAATACAGATGACACAGATACATTTAAAAAAACAAAAAAACCCAAGAAACAAACAAAAGAACAACAAAATTTTAAAAGAAACCCAACAAACAAACAAACAAAAAGCAAACCCCAAAAATAAAATCTCTAAGCACAAAGAACTGTATGGATAAGGTGCCTTGGACCTCCTCCTTAACACTGGGTGCCAAATTGTGTTTTATTAGCCAAAGAAGGCTCTAGTAGACAAAACCCAAAAGACTACAAAGGCTCATGTGTTAGCCATGTTCTGTTGTGCCATATGATAATTTACAGTCTGTGTATACTAAGATAATACCATGGGGCATTTTTCTCTAGTAGAATGCATATCTATTGTTAAGTAACTGATGACAAAGGCTGGCACAATATTAAAGGCTGGACTGAGTTCAGAATTTAAAATTCCCCTCACATTTCCAGCAATTTTCAATGTCCACAACTGTCATCCAACATTGTTTCCAAGTGGCAATTCAGTGGGAGAAAAATAGCTATCCATGTAGGGCTTCACAGTGACACATCTGTAATGTTATTTATCTTAAGTGTGAAGACAGGAATGAACCAACTTCCAGCCTCATGAATCAGAACTGAACATAATAGAAATTAAAAAGAGAAGAGAAAGGGAGAGCATCTTTGTGTGAATGTAGGTTAATGGAATATTATGTGAAACTGCTTTTGCCAGAATTACTCTCTCTGATTGCTTCCAAGTCTACTTATCATGATGTAAATCAGGAGGAGTTTCATTAAGTGAATTGACTCACTTTGGCCCAAACAGCTGTAAAAGTGATCTAAATAAGGCACAGTATCACTGCAAAGGGTCAGTTGTCTGAAGCCATTCCATGATTAAAATGGTGGGACAAGCACTCTAACCTTTCAGATCTGAAATATATTTGTCTTCCAAGGCAGCTACCCAACACTGTACCAAGGCAGCTACCCAACAATTTTTAAAAAACATTTCCTGCTTTACACTTCTCTATTTTGGGGCTTGCCCTTCCCACCCCTTGCCATCAGTATCCACACACAATTTCGTGGAACTTCCAAATATTTCCTGTGGAGAAAAAACCCCAAACCTTCTGAACTCTATTTTTCTTCAGGGCATCTAATCTTGAAAGTTATGTGTGCTGTTAAAAATTGGCTTTCAAATCATGGAATGAGGCCCTTAGGGATACTTTCTTTATCTTATTTTATTCTTTTTTTTTTCTCTTAAGAGAAAGAAGTTTCAGAGCTGCAGAGCCTCAAGCCAAAAGAAATAGTTGTACAGGCAAGTTTTCTACAGAACAAGAAGCATGCTGGGGTGCTATTGCTAGAGGCTATTTTACCCTCCTGCATTCACATGCCTCCCACAAGTATCCACATAGCAGATATGAAAATGAGTACATGAACTCCTGGATGAACTTTTAGGTTGGCCCCGCTTCCTCCTCTCATCTTGGCCATTTCACAGAATCAGAATAATTTGAGTTGGAAGGGATCTTAAAGATCATCCAGTTCCAATTGTCCTGCCATGGACACTGTCCAATATCTCAGGTTGCTCAGAGCTCCATCCAGCCTGGCCTTGGACATTTCCAGGGATGGGGAAGCCACAGATGCTCTCGGCACCCTGTGCCAGGGCCTCGCTACCCTCACAGGGAAGAATTTCTTCCTAACATCCCATCTAAACCTACTCTCTTTTAGTTTGAAGTCATTCCCCCTTGTCCTGTCACTCCATGTCCATGTAAATAGTCTCTCTCCCTCTTTTTTGTCAGCTCCCTTTGGGTCTGAAAGGGCACAGTTAGGTCACCCTGAAGCTTATCTTCTCCACCCTCTGCTGGGATTACGATTTTCCTCTAATCAGGCTGGGACTTATTCAGAATGTATTGATAATTTTGGGGAATAAAGTCATAACAGTTCCTAATGTGGTTTAGCCTGGCAGTTAATGCCACACAGATTCTTTCCATCTTCTTCCCTCTCAGTGGAGAAAAAAAAAAAACCCAGTAAAATTTGTATGCTGAGATAAGGGTCATTCATTAAGGCAGAGAAGGAAAAAATAATAATAATGATGACATAACAATAGTAGTAATAATAGTAACAACAACAAAACAAAAGAGATACAAAAAAAGTGATGAAATTGTTCACTACCTGCCATCTCCTTACCAACTTGTATTTAGAAAACAGAGTTCTTACCAACAAATTACCAGCTCACTACTTTTTCTTGGTTTTATATACAAAAGGCTTTGCTTGTGCTTGTGTTAGAATTTTCTTTTTTTTTTTCCCCCCTGTTTTTCTCTGGGTGACTTCCTTTGGCTTTATTGAAAATAAAACCTGGAAATTTTGCTTTGTGGCCCTGAAATGGCAAAATTTAGTTTTTTTAGTTTTTTTAGAGAAGATGAATGAATGCTGTCAGATTTCACATTAAAAATGGTTTTTCAAAGATTCATGCACAAAGGGAAATGCTTATATTAAGCAAACAGGCTGTTAGATAGAAGACTTTTACTTTGGTACTATTATTATTATTATTCATTGTACATTGCTGCCCCCAGTAGTGCCTTTGTAATAAAAGACAGATTCCCTTTCCTTCTCCTGTCCTGACTCTGAGTGATTGCAAACAAAGGGCCTGATCATGCCAAGTTTGACACCGATGGTGAATCTTAAATACTCTGAAAACCATGACTGTACTCAGACCAGGGCAGATGATGTCACAACTATGTGCCTATGCCCACAAAAGCACAATTGTACAATTGGTGGGAAAGTTTAAGTACTTGCTCATGTCTTTCTATACTATTTTACCTAGAATTCACAAACTGTTTATTTTCCTGATAATTAAACCAGAGAAATTTCCTGGTTAGCAGAGTTCACAGCCTTCACTGATCTGAATACTAGAAGGCAACTATAGGGGTCAGGTGTGAGATGTTTCTTTGTGTTTCCCCATCCCAATAACCCACAGGGACTGAAGACAAACTTTATTTCATACACTGATGAGCCCTGGCACAATGCAGATACATTTCTTGCCCCTGAACTCCCAGATAGCAGCACAACAACTGCAAAAATGCATTTCTGCACCTCCTTTTGCACTGTTTGCATGGTGGTCTGTCCTGCATGAGCAAACCAGAGTACAAATATGCCTTTTTTGCTCCTGTGTGTTGATCTCTCATTTGGCTTACCTACACAGAAGGTTTTTCAAATGCACTTAAAGGGTATTAACTTGTAGTTTCCTTACAACTCTCCAGTCAGGCTGCTGAGCAATTAATTGCATACTTTCTTTCAGAAACTCAGATGGGGACTCCAAGGACTAAATCAACCTAAGGTGCAGAATTTTGTTCTACCCAGCTAATTATCCAATGAAAATTCTCAGTTCAGCAATATATCTGAAAACAGAGTGCTTGGACAGCCAACCTAGCTTTTTACTCTATTTATAATATAAAGCTGCACTATAGCCAATGTTTTTAAGAGGTTTTATAGTATATAACATGAAGTTTTAGTCTTTAATTACTCCTTTAATCTTTGCTGGGCTTGTTCCTGAGAACAGGTTACACTCCTGCTTTTTACAGGATAAACAGCTTCCCTGAATGCATCACACTACCACAGGGGTCAGAGAGTGCATTTATTGAACACCACACTATTTTAGCCTAAATACTGACTGATCTGGTTTTGTTTAGTGGAAGTGTAATTAATATAACTAATTAAGGACTGACCACCTTTTTTTTTTTTTTTTTTTTTTTTGGACAGAGTATTGATACATGTCCTCGTTGTTTTATGTAGTTCCTCTTCCACCTGGACACGTCAGCTGTTTGGAGGATTGCTAAATCCCTATATGTTAATAAGAAAATTAAGATAAATAATGCAAAAGATATGTCAATATAGGGATTATATTAAATTTTAAAAACATACTGATACTGCCCCTTTGTGTTATCAGATGAGTGTCTCATAGGATTATAGCACTTTTTTTATTTTATTACACTTTCAAACCATGGACAAGGGTCTATGTGACACTTTGGCTCCTGCAACAAACTCACATGAGGTTCTCAAAAATAAGGTATTTTCTCTACAGTCCTGCAGTATGATAGGGAGACAGCTGATTTCACCATGATATGACATGTACCAACTTCTGGTAAATTATGGAGTAAAAACTACATTTTCTGGATACATTTCAAAATTAGTTTGAGATCCTGGGTAATGGGAGAAGGAGGCCTTGTTGCAATTATAGAGCTTCCAATAAGAAAAGAACTCTTTTATTTACCATATATGTTGGTATAGTTCAATAGTTCTTCAGTAGAAGTCCACAGCTTCTTATGGAATGGTGTCACTAATATTCTTCTGAGTTCTTCCATCCATCCATCCATCCATATTTATTTACCATATAGTCCCAAGTCATTAGCAGAAGTCAAACATCAAAGGAAAAAGGGATATTTACTAAATTTTTGACATTTAATTCTGAAACAGATACCTGTCGTCATGGCTTATGGATGGCATGGAATAATGACATGACTCTCAGTGTGATGCAAAGATGAGAGTAATCTTTATTCTTCTAAATCTTTCTTTTATACAGTATTTCGGTACAGTGAATATGATTGGTCATTCAGAGCCTACACCTCTTGTAAACAACTTTGCCAGTAAACGTGTTTGAAAAAACACCACCTGCTGATGGTTTTCACTTCCCAAGAACTGTTTTGGTTCCTCCTTTTTTTTTTTTTTTTCCCCAGGCTACTTTCTCAGGCTTGTGTGAAAGTATTATATGAATGATTTCACACAGGCACTGCTGCTGCCTCATGCCTACCATTCAGACCATTGTCAGTACCCACAGATAGCCTAAGTGACAATTGTCTACATCTTTTCTCCCTCCATCTCAGCTTCCATTTTCAAGCTAAGGGTGCATGAATTGCCTTGTGGGAGAGGATTCTGATGTGGAGAGCTACCCCCTTGCAGACTGAATTTCTCCTTGGGACTCAAATATTCTCCTCATCCAGGAGGATTTCTCAGGACTACAGAAATGGCAACAACCCTTGAGCACAGAAAATTAAATAAATCCCCTTGCCTGCAATGCAATTGCTGGAAACTCAGTCACCCATTGGAAGGAAAGAAGGTTTTTCTTGCAAGAAAGTCAATCATTTATGCATAACTTTTGTTTTCTCAAAATCTCTATTTCATATACAGTGACGGTTGACCTGTATTCATTCATGCAAGTGAGACGTCATGCGAATGGTTAGCTCTTAATTCTTGGACAAGGTTCTTGAACTCAGCTGTAGCTGGATAAGGATTTGACAGTTTGCTGGAATGCTGACACTTCATCCTGCTTTGACCAAAGTCTGCCTGTTGTAAAGTCATTATGCAGCACTGGAAACTCACAGGTTGGTCACCAATGGGACATGGAAGACACCAGTTCTCCTCATTGGACTGTATCGGGATTTAGAGTAGTGCACTGTCACCACACTGGTCTTCTGGAAACTGCTGAACTTCACAGGAAAGGAAAGGAAGAGTTGTGAAGAAATAGTAAGAGGTTCTTATCAGAGGTAGCATATGATGGATGGATGGATGGATGGATGGATGGATGGATGGATGGATGGATGGATGGATGGATGGATGGATCGATGGATGGATGGATGGATGGATGGATGGATGGATGGATGGATAGAAGGACTCAGAAGAATATTAGTGACACCATTCCACCAGAAGCTGTGGACATCTACTGAAGAACTATTGATTATGATTAAGAAAATAAGATCAAGAAAATGAGTCAGAGGAAATAAAAGCAGAAATATAAGTCATGGAAGCATATAAAACAAAAGTTTATGCTGATAGTTGATAGATGAATGGATTGGTTTGATAACAGTGAAGGCACAGCTGCTAAACCATGAGCACTAGTAGACCACACTTACTACTGCATTGGTTCTGTAGGGGTATTGCTCTGACCACAAACCCACAAGAGTTCTGGAAACACATGGCAAATGATTTATGCAACTGCACTGAAGAATAAAACATATTATCTTTATCTCATACAGGTGTACAAGTTGCCTGTGATCAGCTTATTTAAATTACTGGGGCTACGTGAGCTCATGAATGAATTGTATGTCTGTTCCAATGAGATTTTAACTCCAAGAGTAGCCTCTCCTGCAAAGTGCTCTGAATGGTGGTCATCAATACTTTGTGTACTTGTATTCTTAGAAATTGTTTGCAACCCAGTATTGATTTTTGAAAATTGATTTATTTATATACATTCACTAAGCAGCTTTGACCAACAGCTTCTGAAGTATGAGGCACTCATGAATGCACCTACTCACTACAAAATATACATTATGTGTCATATTTTACCTCTATCATAGGGTGCTGTCCCCAGACTGGTCAGTTTAAATGCAATTAGTGACTGGATGGCTAAAGAATAAAGACCCATTTTGAATCATGAATGACATATAAATATTCAGAAAAGCTTCTTTTGGGGAATACAAGGGATCTGAAAACAGACTCAGAACAGACTGCGGTCATTCATACACTCATGAATAATGTTACGAGACCTCAGAGGAGCAGAGGAGTATATCCACATACTAATATGTGCCTAACCTCATTTTATTATTCCAAGGGCTCTAATCTAACTCAGGAAGATCATTTACATGAAAGAGTCATTAGATAAAGTGCATAAACAGCCTTTGAAAGAGGGATGAACACACAGATCTACCTCCCTCCCAAAGCCGGCATCTGAGAGCTCTCCAGTCAACTGATGTCTCTTTCAGACTCAAAAAAACCAAAAAACCAAAACCAAAACCAAAAACAAAAGCACCAACACCTAAACAAACAAACAAAAAAACCAAACCAAAACAAAGCAAAAAACAAAGCAACAAAAAAACCCCACCTTGAATCATTTTCACATCAGCTTCACCATTTCCAACAACAAAAAAAAAGTGCTACATTTAATGTAGTGTAATCTGGTGTCTGCTGAGCTCCCTATAGGAGCCACAAGGTTTATTTTAAATTTGTTAAGGTAAACATGAACTCAGACCTAGGCTTCACATGGAGCCTCGTGCTCCAACAAGTAGGACTGCTAGCTTAATTTATAAAGGACGTGCAATATCAGTAGCTTTTCCTCCTTTCCCTACCTTGCAAAGAAAGAAAGAAAGAAAGGACTCTTGTGTTATAAAACATCACTGTATTTTAGAACACCTGCAGAAAAAGAAAATTAGATACAGGGAAGACTGTGGGGTTTTATTCCTAAAGAAGTAATTGATGGAGTTCATGCTTAATCAATATTAGCTGGCAGTTCAGATAATATTTTCAGAGTTGAAATTTTGAATCTGTTCTGAGGAAAGGTACTACTCAGTATGATTCAGCAGGTTCTATCAAAACAAAGTGATATAGTCAGGGATTCAGCTGACTGCAAATGATGCCTCTGTCTAGATACATGTGAAAAATGGCAGTGCACAGAAGCAAATCTTTAAAAATCAGAGTCCTACCAAGTGGAGGCAATTGACTTCCATAGTATACAGTCATCTGTTGAGTAATTTCCAAGCTTTTCTTTGTCTCACCAGGGGCAATTGAGGGTTAAATGTTAACCTTCTTATCAATTTGTGAAATATTAATTAAAAAAAGGGCAAACAAACCAACAACCAACAAACCCAACACACGTGAGAGCGCTTTTGGGGCCAAACTTTCCAAGGGTTGTGATGATATGATTATGATAAGAATATCTAAAAAAGAAATAATCTAAACTAATGAGATTAAGCAGGATGAGATTATCCATTGATGAATTTATCCCACTACTGAGAATAATGTAATGGGATTAATGACAACAATTTTTGATCATAATATGTTGGCTGACGCCTGAGAGCAAGTTCAGGGGTTACAAGAACTGCAGCAAGTCCCATTTATAAAGACAACACAGTAAATCTTAATTGGCAAAATGCCTTCTGGTAAAGAGACACCTTTGCTATCACTCATGGGGAAGTTGTACAAAAAACTGCAACCTTTCTTTCAGTATAATTTCTTCTTTCTGACTGGGTCATCTCAATTAAATGGAAACTCTGTATCCACGGCAAAGCTTCTTGTAAAGTTAAATCATCCTCCCAAGTTACCTTACCTGCTACTGGATAGAGGGCTTTGAACAGACTCTAGCCTTTGTGAGACTATCCTGGGGATAGGACTGTCCTGGGGATTCATCACCTGGGGATTTTTCCAGGAGAAATTCCTTGGGGAATACCTAAAGGCTGTGTGATACAGGGCAGTCCAGCATGATCAGGACTCTGCTGGTCTCAGGGTGTAATTCATCTCACCTAGACATGAGATCGTCACCCCAGGTCCTCCTCGCCTCACATCACCAGCTGGTGAAGAGAAACAAGGTGTGCTCTAGAGGTTCACTTAACCAGTATCAGAAGCTTGATTTAGGATGGTATCATTTGTCTTTGAAAACATCCTTCTTTTCTATCACAGAGTGGAATCACAGGGACTAGTTCAAGAAGCCAAATATATTTATGCAGGTGATAATGAAGGATTGTTCTGTGACTTGCTTCCTTTTCTCCAACATACTAGGTAAACTTGATAAATGTGATTAGTACTGTCAGTGAAACTGGAAGAATACAATGGAAAAAAAGCCAGCAAATGTTAGGTTTCTTATTGTAAAATCTGTGAAATGAGATAATCTCACAAAAGCTCCTTATTAGATAAAAAGAAAGACATAGTTTTGTCCCAGAAAAAAAAAAAAACCCCGAGAAAAAATTATAACACTAAGCAAATCTTAATATTATTAGACAGCTGAATTCAGAGAGATCCTGTAACATAATTGTCCTACTTTATTAATGGGTAAACACAGATGTCAAAAGATGACATGGGGAGCACTGTGAAATTATTTGTAATAAATTTCAGGAAGTTCTCCCATAGGGATTCATCACTTAGAAGAGCATCAATATGTACAATATAAATACATCCCCTCCAAAGCAGGATTGGAGACTCCTAAAATATTTGACTTTAATGGAATCATTCAACAAAAAGGCACAGTAACAAGTAGCAATCAGTGCGTGCATGCAGCTACATAGATAGCAAAAGGAAAAAAAAATAATCTTGGCATGTATGTGCTTTTAAGTTTCCCACATAAATATTTTTTCACAAAAAGAGGCCACATAGGCTCTATTGAACCCAAATGACTTGTCTGAAATGGTTCATGTACAGAGAGGTTTCAGGCAATGTGTTTTAATCTTGTCAATACCATATTTATGTTCTTTACATGTACTTAAAAGTCCGTATCTTTCTTTCATTGTCTTTGCTTGATTTAGACCAAACACAGTTCTTCAAATTATGTCTTTACAGGTCAGAAATCCTGATAAATACTTGCACCTGAATTTCAGCCTAATCATATCTAAAATAATCTTATTAAGAATATTAAAGTATTTGCTAACTCTATCTCATCCATTAATTTTTATTGTATGTAAACACTTCATGTTTTACTGACATATTCGGACAATACTTATAGAGGGACTAACCAGTTATGGAAGCAAGGGAGTTATCCTAATTTGTAACTTCCTGTTATTGTAAATTTTACATTCTCTTCATCTTTATGGCCTCCTTCTATCTTGAAATGTTACTACACTCCTTTTCTGTTAACTTATGCACCTTGAATGTTGTAAAAACTACCTTAAAAGTCAAGAAAAAATACAACGGCGCTGTGTCAATCAACACAACAGATGAATGTCTATTGAGCAGACAAACTAAAACACAACTGTACCATGTTGTGATTGATTGAAGACACAAATCAGAAAATAAAACGTTTGGGTTTTTTTCCCCCTAGTCTTAGTTATTATCAACAGCTTAATTTATATATGAGTTACTTTGATGTTATCTCTAGTCCTGTAAAGAGGCTGCCAGTGCAAAAAGTAAAACTGTCTTGTGTTGCATTGGTAACATGGGTTACCCATGATCATCCTAAATGCATAACAACTGAAGAATATTGCTACAACATAAATCCAGTTCCATTTTATGGGAAAACATAGGTAAGAAGGTGAGGTTTTTGTTTGTTTGGTTGATTGTTTTTGTTTGGAGTTTTTGTTTGTTTGTTTTGTGTTTCTCTTTGTTTGGTTTTGGTTTTTACTTTTGTTGTTGTTTTCATGTTTGGTTTTTGTTTGTTTGTGTTTTTAATGTTTTGTTTGTTTGTTTGTTTTTGTAGATTGGTTGGGTTATTTCCCTCATGGGGAAGAGTATGACAGCTATGACAACAGGGGAAGCCCAAAGTCATCCCTCCCCACGACAATCTAGGTGACTTCACTGAGTGACCTGTTGGTCTACAGCTTCACAACTTTAACAGTCTTTGTTGTTTCTTTTTACTCTGCATTTGTGTAACCACCTGGTGGGTCCAGTCTAGGTTACATCTGATGTGTCAAGCGCGTAACACACAGCAAGCTGTGCTGATTTCAGCCCCTCTTGTAAATTCACATTTGAAGGCAGAATTTTACAGAGGAGGTAAAATTTTGAAAATAAAGTTCCTTACAGGGCCATCAGAATAGATCAGAAGCTGAGCAGAGGAAGGCATCATCTCATTGACAGGAACATCAAAGAGTAGAGATTGGAAAATTTCAAGGCCAGTGTGAGTATTTTATTTCTCTTTTCTATTGAATTTTGTTATATATGTCTAGGAATAAAACATCTTTTACAAGAATCCAGAATCCAATTTATTATTTTGGTAAATATGGTAATTTGATTCTAAGCTCATCTTAACACACAGCAGATAAATAAGCAATCATAAACTATGTCATCATAAATAAAAGCATTATTGAGCTCAGGCAATGAAAGCCAATCAATAGAGGACACTCATCCCCAGTGAAAGCAACTGCTAATGCTCTGTGGTTCCTGGTGGATACTCTGTCATTGTGTTTTAAAACCACAAGGAATTCCCTGTGTCATCAGCAATGACCACTTTATTACTGGTGAATTAGGAAATTAGGAAGGCTAAGGGTGCATCTGAAATCCAGGGGCTCATTCATTTAGCCCATATTCCAATGCAGGAGATCACATGGATTTCTCATGGATTTGGACAGGTTCAGAGAATGCAAATTCAGTTTCAACATACACCGAAGAGAATGGTGGAGCTTATTCTTCCAAATACAAGAAGGAAATTAAGAACTGATCATCAGTGAAAAAAAAATTGAGCTGATTAGCAGTCATATTTTTATGTCTATTCCTCTGGTTGTTTCAGTCAAAAATTGAAACTCCAAGGAAAACTTTTCTAATTTTTCCAGAAGTGTTGCATTTAACATTAACTAGATTGAGTATACCCTTTTTTTAAAGAGCAAATTTTTTATTTCACAGTAGCTCTATTCATTTTTCATGAGACAAGCTTTTTGAACATGAAGGGTTCCAACTTGAAATGAATAATTTTATCTATATTTAAAAAAGCTATTTTATTCAACTCGAAACCCCATATAACACCCCCCAACCCCTTCACCCCTTAATATTTTTTATAGAATGAAATATTTTTAATGAATAAGAAGTTTCAGCAAACTGAATACTATATATGGTAATTGTACATTTCTACTATTTGTCCCATGATGAATACTATGCTGACTACTATCTGATGCATTAAATCAGGCTCATTTAGTCCTAAAGTGATCAAACTTCATTTAAACAATGCAATTCTATTTGAAAGTATTAGAGGGGAGAAGAACAACAAATTCAAATCATTCATTTCTCTCTTGCTTAATGAATTATTGATTTGTGCTTCCCTTTTGAATGATAGTGCTCTGATGTGATAAACATTGATTTGAATCTTTATACAAATATTGTATATCATCAGCATGTTATGGCAACAGAATAATACATACTCAAATAGAACTGAAGGGATAGAATGCCATGAGAAAACCCACCATGAGCTGCCATAGCTGTGTGTATATATGTGTGAGGGTGCATATGTATGGAAATGAAAGTAATAAATAAATAAATGCGAAAGTAATAAATAAGTAATACATAAACGAAATCCGGTGGGGCGGGGGGTATAATAATGATGCAGAAATATAGGAAGTTTACATTTGGGTTAACACTGAACAGACAACCTTGGACATGAAAAATAGTTACTTTGTACTACTAGTAATTCTTCTAACTTGACATTTCCTGCAATCACGAGTGCAGAGCTGTCACAGGTTTAAAGGGAGAGCTCTCCCACACCCTGCTTGTGTTCAGCAGTTTTGCTTTCGTGCTCAGCTATTCATACCAACGGGAGCTACACAGTCAAAAGACAAAAGAAAAGTGCTGAGAGTGGTAAACACATAGATAATCCTGTCCACCAAACAATTTTGCATTTCCTTTATGCACCATTTATTTCAGACAAAAAAGTGGCTGAGAGATTTACATCAAAGTGATTTCCACAGCTCAGCTGCTCAAGTCTGGGGAGATGATTGAAGCGCTGAACTGCACTTTCCTGGGCACCATTGCATCCCCCTGTCCTGCCCTGCTCCTCCTCAGGCAAGTTAATTTCTAGCATCAGCCGGGTGGTTCTTGGCAGCCTGGATCTTGTGACTACTGAGAGATGAAGGGACAAATCTCTTTCTGTTTTCCTTTGGAAAGCAGTGGATCCCCAACCCTGTTTGTTCCTCCTGCCACACCCAAAGTGGGCAGGCTGGGAAGATGCTCTACCAGCCATCTCCTGAGCTCTCTGCCATGTAGGGAGCATCCTTCTCACAGCTGTGGGGATTACAGCTGTTCTCGGGCTGCACAAAGATCCGAAACATTCAGGTTTTTCATAACACAACCCAAAACATCCATATCTCAATGGAAAATGTTCATGTAGAAACCGTCAAATGACTATGTCTGCCCTGGGACAATGAGTGTTTTGTGGTATCATACACTTTCACAGTGAATTAGTCTTGCAGCTAATGATCTATGACTATTACCCACCAGGGCAGCATCGAGATTTTTCCCTACAAGGCTACAATGGGTGAGATCTAAATCAGCATTCAGGGAACAACCAGATCCAAACACGCAATCCCTTCTCAACAGATTGCAAAGTGGGACCAGGGAGACGTGGAAACTGAGTTCCTTCTCTCTGTCACATGGTATTGTCATTTATCCTGCTGTATGACAACAGAAGGATATGATTCCTTAAGGTAGGACACAATCTGGCTTTTCTGTGACCACTCTCAGAGACAACATGGGCAATTTTATTATAAAATCCTGGCTTTAATGAAGTATCTGTAGGTAGAGGCTATGACAAGGTAAATCAGGCTAGGTAAGGTGTGCAAATAAACATGCCCAAATTAATTTGTAAACAATATATATAACTTTTTTTTTTTCCTGTACACATGCTTTTCTGCATGGTTCTGCTCTTTTAAAGTGTCTCTCAATGGACTCAACAGACTAAGATTCCCCTGAAAATTTTTGCATTATGGAGTGCAGGGGGGCTGCACATCCCACAGAGGAGGTGGCTAAGTCAGATTTGCCTTTCCCTTCTTCTAGTCTTGACAGAATCTAGCATCTTATTTCTATCACTCAATAAAAAATCAGTTCTCCATTCCCAGAAAATGGTTCTAGTATTAACTCAGAGAATGAAACACATTTTTGTGGTTATCAGTAAAAAACCCCAACAGTCAATTTAAAACCTATTAGCAAGCATAAGACGGCTAAAGAAGGTATAATTAATGTATTTTTTTTTCCATTTCCACATATTTAATAGTGTTTTGGAACATGATCCATAACATACACAGCTCTGATTGTGAAAAGTTAGATCAACATCCTGCTCCAATGCTCTTACATATGGAGTGGGAAAACGAAACTTGAACCTTCAGTTTACAAGTAGCTGGGGAAAAAAATAGATCACAGTGTTGAAAACTTGCAATTATTATGGCATTTGCATTATGACAAATTTAAAACTGGTATTCTAGGTTATGGACAGTGCTATAAAGCTGTGTATTGCAAGCCCATTTAAAATGTACTCTTCCACGACATGATGAGAACACAAATTATAATTAGGAAAGTAACCCAAGCAGAAAATTAGTCTGGAAGACTAATCTGAATGTGCTCCTGTAGACAAAGCCATCCTGTGTCCTAACTTTACTGTCTCGGTGTAGGGAGAGATTGATGCAGAAGATAAAGAGAGATATGGCTTTCTGGGAGGGGGAGGAAAATAAAAGGCTTTGCAAGTATGATCCATGGTGTTTCAGTTGTGCAAACGCACACAAAGAGAAGCCCCAGCAGATCCCATCTTTGCAGCTACCCAGAGCACAGGCTGCCACAGCTGCGCTGTACAGGTCTGTACCTGGGGTTTGGTCCCCATAATCCCATTCATAGGCAAAACCCCACATTTATCAGCACAGATAAGGTCTGCCGACCCCATCCTCAACCCAGAGACTAATTGCACAAGTAAATGCACCTAACATTTGTGACCAACAAAGGTTTAGCTGTAAAGGCAATGATCTGAGAAAAAAACACGGTTCAAAATTACATTATGAAACAAAAGGACTCACAACCCCCCTACCATGCCCGCCCCCCCAAAAAAGTGAAAGTGTCAAAAGTTCTTACTACTGTTATAAACCATAGCAATGATTTTGAAAAACTTAAAGGCAAAAAAAGATACATATTTGAAAACATCTGCATTTGAAGTTTTCTTTTCATTTTCTTTCTGTTCATTTGGCGGTGATTTAAAACCATGTCTGGAGTAAGCACATGTTTATTAACTGTTGTTTGGGGCACAGATATTTCCTGAACTGGGTTGTAGAAGAAACCAGAATTTTTCAAAACCAAAAGCAAAACTCAAAGTTATTGCTTATATTTTAAAAGCAAATAAACACACCTGAGGTCAAAGCTCCTCCTTTAAGCTTCATCACTGGGGCATGTCTTCTGAATTTGCAGTGCCCATTTTAAAAACTTTTAGGCATAGGATTTTTTTTTTTTTTTGTATTCAAAATGTGAAAAACATTTATAGAAAGAGAGCACCCCCATAACCTTGAAAAAAGATGGGAAAAGGGATACAAATTAATATTTATTGCTTGCCAGAGCCTCACATAGGATTTAGTTTTAATGAAAAGGAAGAAATACACTTACAGCAAAAACAAAACCAGCAATGATGATGTAGAAGATTTAGGCAACCTAAAGTTTCATTTTTTTGTTACTGATTCCTGAATTTTCATTCTTCCTCTATATATTTTCAGAGAATCTAGTTATGGAAAGTAGCTATATATTATAAGCTAATTAAATTTCAAAACTCTAGTTTGGTGACACTTACAGGATATTTAACGCTTTCCCAAACTCTGACAGAATTTATATTCATGGATATCTTTTCAGGAACCTAATTTTAAGTTTAAAAATACTGACTCATAAGCTTCTTGAGATGTGTGAGAAATGTCCTATGGAACATTCATAAGATCACAACAAGAATAATGGTGTTGTGTTAAAAAAAAACCCAACAAAACAACAACAACAAAAAAACAACTTGGAGAAATAAAAACCCACCAGAAAAGGTATTAATCTGCTCATGTCAAACTGCCCTGAGCAGCCTGAAACCTCCTTAGGTGGGGTTTCTACACAGAGAATGTCTTGGTTTGTACAGATTTACTGTGCTGGAACACACAAAGTCTGACTTAGCAAACCCTCAACTGAGGATGCACTTGCTAGGACATAGCCAGCAAGAGGGAAACTTGGTTATTAAGATCTTTTTATTGAACCAGGCAATACCACTTTGTTAAAGTTTTGGACCTCCCTGAGTCCAAGAAGTAGGATAAATATTCCCCATGAAAAGGATCTGACATGTAGGCAGTATTCAAGGGACCTGATGCTTGTCATATTGACCTGGATTCAGGTAATGACACAATACTGGATTTTATTATGAATCAGAACCTCAAATAAAACTCAGGAAAAAATACTTTAGGTACTAATAAGAATGGTTGAAATTTAAAATGCAAAAAAAAAAGGTAAAACATTTATGGAGCAGCCCTTATAGTTGTGCTTGCAGAGAGCAAGGGAGAACCAAACCTGTTTTTTGCCAAAAAGATGCTTATCATCTGAACTGCTTTGAAGGATTTTAGAAAATGCTGGGTTACTCAGTAGATTTCTGAAAGCTTGAGAAATCATACTACAACATTTTTTGGCAAATTTCCCATCACTTGGTTAGCTTGAAGAAATTACAAATTCTGCTTTCCTGGGCTTTTCAGCACCTCCTCCTTTCAGCCCTCCTACAGACTAAAAATGGCATGATACAGCAAGACTGTCCAGGAGACAGAATATGCAGAAACACATCTCAGAGCCTCAGGCTTTCAAACTGCAAAAGACAGGGATGAAAGCTCCAGACTCGAGTGCAGCCATGCCGTTAGAGGATGTAGCACCAAAACTGTGGGTCATGCCCAACTGAAAAATCACCTCTTCCATTTGGAACTCCTGAGCTGCTCCCCTCTGCCTTCCCCTCACTGCCCAACTCCTCCAGTTGTAATTAATGACACAATTAAGTGATTCCACTGCAATTTAAGAGACCTTGTTCAGGCACTGTGCAGGAGCACTTGGAAGGAGACTTCCAGACAAACAAGAACTATGATTGCTCTTTCTGCATTAAGCCTTCTCTAAAAAGTATGTGGACATATAAAAAGGTCATTGCAAACTTCTTAAGTGAAATCTGTATCTGCAACAATGGTCTTCAGCAGCTGACATAGGTTGAAGAGGAGTAAGCACAAAAAAAGCTCAGATTCATTTCTGCTTTCAGAGTACACCCTTTTCTATCTATCCTCTAAGTACAGATCCTCCCCTGCCTTGTCCATGGGGACAACTCAAGTAGTTCCAGTGAGTTACCAGTGGCCAAAATTGTGTATCTGGACGTAATTTATTTTGTGTTGTTCTTAACAATTGTCTTTGCCCCTAATGATTTGTTTTAATTTTCAGTACCCATAAGCTGGTCTGGCAGTCAGAGTAGACGATTGCTGCAGGTCCCTTGCAACAGAAATGTCCTGTTCTATCCTATCCTGTTCTATCCTATACTGTTCTATTCTATCCTGCATCCTGTATACTCTTCTATCCTATCCTGTCCTAGCCTAGCCTAGCCTAGCCTAGCCTAGCCTATCTTGATTGCCAGCCCCAAATTCAGATCAATACCTTATCAAAAGCTTCCTGTCTTGCTCTGGAGCTTCTTGCCTCTAAGGACAGTTCTGGGAATGCAGCTTTAAGAGCCAGGCATTGTGAGGGTGTGGGTGAGGCGCCCCAGCCTGATCTGAGAGATTATCTTGACATCCATCTGATATTGTCCCTTATCTTTATCTCCTGTACTGGCACATAGATCCTGCTACATAATTTCTGTCCCTGACCACTATCAGTAGACTTTGATTTAATGATTGCCTTATCTTTGCCACAGCCTCATTTTACTCAATACACCCTGCAAGTTTTCAACCCTGCTGGCCCCACAAGGGTTTCTCAAGACAGTGTGTGCCAATAAAATGTCTGAGTGGGACTGAAATGTCCCAGAGATGTAGGAAAATGTTGGTTCTCTGGCCTGTGACACGATGTTATATCAAAGCTGCATTGCTGATAGGTAAATTCCCTTTTGCATTACTGCACAGAAACCTCTGACTCAGTAAAGCCAAGCTATTTTTTCTCCAAATGAAAGGATGGGAAAAATATCTGTAAATTGTTTTGCTCTGCTTGCTCATTGGCCATCATTGTTAATTAGACTTTTTTAACTAAAAAAACCAAAAGCATTATCACTGCAGCCATGACAGTAGAGAGGAGAGGTAGGGGAATCTACAACACCACTCATGGCTGGATTATCACAGATAAATGCAAACTGAATTACCAAATTTTCTTTCCTTTCTTTCTTTCTTTCTTTCTTTCTTTCTTTCTTTCTTTCTTTCTTTCTTTCTTTCTTTCTTTCTTTCTTTCTTTCTTTCTTTCTTTCTTTCTTTCTTTCTTTCTTTCTTTCTTTCTTTCTTTCTTTCTTTCTTTCTTTCTTTCTTTCTTTCTTTCTTTCTTTCTTTCTTTCTTTCTTTCTTTCTTTCTTTCTTTCTTTCTTTCTTTCTTTCTTTCTTTCTCTTCCTTCCTTCTTCTTCCTTCCTTCCTTCCTTT